>NC_056510.1:47492661-47495013 GCF_014905685.2 Nematolebias whitei | reverse complement strand
TTGTTGTCACAATTGTTAATATATATGTACCACCAGAGAGTGACAGATCTTTCTTAAAAACGTTATTTGACACCATTGTCTCATTTAGTGAAGGAGTTCTGGTTTGCGCTGGAGATTGGAACACAATCCCTAACTATGCTCTAGATACAACAAGCAATAAGAAACAAAAAACGGGTAGGTCAAAAGATCTAAATATCCTGATCAGGGAGATGGGCATGTTTGATGTCTGGAGGGATCTCCATATTAAAGAAAAATAATTTACTCATTACTCTTCTACACACGAAGTCCACTCCAGGATCGACCTGTTTCTGATGAACATCATCAATAGATCTAAAGTAAAGGAATGCTTAATTGGAACATCTGATATTTCAGACCATAACATTATCTATTTGTCCATTGGCTTGTCTAATAGGCCTAGGTCAACATTATGGCGCTTAAATATAGGTATCCTTAATAATGAAGCCACAACAAAGGAGATTAGAAAAGAAATAATGGAATGTGTAAAAGACAATAATGATGGGCAGGTAAATCCCACCTTAGTCTGGGACACGGTCAAGGCAGTAATGAGAGGGAGACTAATTTCTAAAACTGCTTATCTTAAAAAAGTAAAACGGCTAAAATATGAGGAATTGGAAAACACATTGAGGGAATTAGAATTATAACAACAAATGACTAACAATGGAGAATTATCAGACCAAATAATGAAAACTAAAAACAATATAAACGATATGATTGTAGTGAACTAAGCCTCAGGTCAAAACCTGAACCTGAAGACCTTCATGGGACAGAAACTGTTATTTCATTGATTTGAATCCAGAAATACAAATTAAGCTCATCCAGAGACTTTTTAATTGTATCCTGCACTAATCAATTGAAAGAACACTCTCTTTTTTATTACTATTTTTACAGTCTTGATAATCCAAAAGTGTGTTTAGTTCAAACCATTTTAAATGTTGAAGTGAACTACTCATTTTAAATCAACTGTGAAACAGTATTAATGATTTTTTAATCCTCATTCAAAGTAGAAATCAAGTTAGATGTCTGTTACAAAGTAATTATGCATTTTTTGATCTCTCTGAAATGAGAAAGGAGTGATGTCGGTCAAAAGTCAGAAAGAAGTTATAGAACGAACTGTCATGTTTTTAAACCTATCAGACAGAAATAAGAAACTGGTGGCACCTGTTTCCTCCCACTTCGCCAAAACATTTCTCTGTCTGCTCCAAAACATTTCTCTGTCTGTTCTTAAACATCTCCGCTGTTTTTCTGACTTGTCTTACGTCACTAAAACCACACCCCTGTTGGTTCTTTCAACCAATCAGGACTTCCCAAATGGGATCGGAAACGGAACTCTTTAAAAGTCGACACTTCCTAGTTCCAGCCAGTTCGGAGTTCTACACTTGAACAGAAGAGTTCTGGGAGCACAGGAGAACAGAAGTTCTGAGTTCCTCTGAGTCTTCTCAGAGTCCCGTTAAGTTCTTCTGGTACTGATGAAGTTCTGCTGGAGTTCCTGTAGGAGCCACGATGCCTCGCTGTGCTCCACCCGGTGAAAACTTTATAACTTCTGAGGAGGTTTGTTCTGTGGAACGAGTTCTCACGATTTCTGCCGAGTCGCAGCCGCCCTGAGAAGACGCTGAAAGGTAGCGTACCAGGGACCTCTTGACCACCGCGGATTCATCCTCCGCCAAAGGTTAAGAGTCGTCATGAGCTTCACTACCAGTGTACCGCAGGCGAACTGCGCTTGAAAGGAACGTGTTGTTCTGTCTACAGACATACATCCTCATCCATCTTTTTCCTCTCCATTTAAACTCCTTAATTTCCCATCTTTAAAACTCTTCTATCTTGCCAGTAATTAATCCAGATATTTTCAGATATGTCTGTTGTATTTTAGTTGCAAGTGAGAAATCATGGCCGTATGATTTCTCATTGTAAAGCTCATTAATTAAGCTGTGTTATTGCGTTCAATCAGAATAATCAAGTGTACAATGTTCAATGTTAAATTTTGATTCTGTTAATAAATGACCACATTCATTTTGATGGGTCAAAGAAAATTAACGTCTCATGTCACTGGTTTTTAGACCATCTCACGTCACTGTACTTCTAAGCACAAGATCACTTAGTCCAGAAAAATGAAAGAATCCGTTTAAATATCAGGTACTTGAACTAGTCCAGATATTATAAAATGTAAGAGAGCACCCCTGAGCTAAATCCATCGCTCTCTCTCTCTCTACATGATACTTCAAGGAGCTTGAGGAAAAACTGCGATTCTCCAAACAAACATTTTACAAATCAGGCCCAAAAGCTACATGAATCTTAGCTAGACAACTTCGTAAACACCAACTGAAGCATTCGATT
>NC_056510.1:47480784-47492561 GCF_014905685.2 Nematolebias whitei | reverse complement strand
AGTTCCTGCAAGAACCAACGCAGACATGTTCCTGTTTTTACTTTTCTGTATCGCTTTATAATCTAAATGTTTGTTTTCACTACTTTTCCTTTCAACTGTCCTTTTGGTTGCTATTTTGCTTTGATTTGTAAAAAAAAAATAAATAAATAAAAAAAAAAAAGAAATTTAAATCTGTATGTCTCTTTTATGACTGTCTGTTGTTGTCATCACTTGTTAAAATCAGGTCTCTCTTGTAAATGAGTCCCCGAGGCTCAGTGGGATGAACCTGTAGAAATAAAGGTTGAATGAATTTATCGCTTTTACTTTGTCAGGGTCACACTTATACTTCCGGTCTAGGTCACGTGATTTGTCATCCGTATTTCGTCAGATGCTAATCAGCTGACTAGCAAGAAAATAAAACACTTCCGCTGACTTTGTTTGGGCCAGCAATCTGCAGAAAGTTTCCATTTGCGTAAACCACAAACATCGTTGACCACTAAAAATGACCAAAACATATGTTTTAGTACGAGAACTATTTAAAAACGCATTTCTCAAAACAGATGTAGTTTAGGGTTTTTTTTTTTTTTTGTGTGTGTGTGCGTGTGTGTATCAGACAAAAGCAGTAGATGGAGAGCCATTAACAAGCCTCAAAGAAAGAACACACAAACAAATTAAAGTTTGTTGTATTTTTTTGTAAAAATACAGCATAAACTGGGTTTTTATTAATTGTTATTGTTACAGACATTAAAAAAGCAGATTAACAACGCATAGTTTGAAAATCGTCGGTGATTGACTTTTTTGGTCTGAATCTTCAACGATTTTGCAAGGAGGACGCATGTGAGCAGGCTGCGCCGTATTTTTTAGAGGTAAGAAGACCAACGAGTTGTTTTGTTGTTGCTAACACGAGCGACATGCATCGTTGTCCATATGTATGACGTTTACAAACATAAATATACGTTCAGCCTATTTTCACAAGGTTTATTTAAACCAGTATATTACCACGTGGGCCGAGAAGAATTGATAGTTGCGTTAATTTTGAAAAACTGCTGCGTCTGAGCGGGCGGAGCTTAAGGCGTGTAGCGTTTTAATAAGTGTAGCCAGGCCTTAACTCCTAACCACGCGGACTGTTCGGGTTCATAAAACGATCGTCAGATGACGGAACTTGTAACGATTTAGCAGAGAAATGTTCAGTAATGTGTAACTTTTAATGAATGAAAACACTCATGGGCAGGGTTAACGTTTAATTTGAAATAATATTAATACATTTATTACGAAAAGGTGTGCGACCGCATTTTAGCACTAGTAACTGTGCACGATGATTGATGTTTTTTTTTATCAGATTTGTACATTATAGATGTTTTACTTCATGTTAGTCTATTTAGATTGCTTAAATGAAGTTACATTTATTTTCCTATTAAGCTGATAAGAATACTTATAGAATTAAGAATAAACATTTACAAATCTTTCATTTGTAAGTACTGTAGCCTCAATGTTTAAGTTAAGTTTAAAACTTTAAAAGTAAAATAGTTTTAAAATCATTTACCTTTACCTCATTTATGTAGAATTCCTTTTTGAGACATATTTAAAGAAGTGGTATAGAACAGTATATAAAAGCCAACCCTCAATATATTCTGTAATAAAAGTGGTGTACAAGTCAGTGAAATGTGTGGCACATTTTGTCAAGTAATTCTGTCTCCCAGTTCACAGAGCGACTGAGTGCTGGTCATGGGTCTGACCAAACAGTACTTGCGATATGCTGCCAGCGCCGTGTTCGGAGTCATCGGCAGCCAAAGGGCCAACATCACGTACGTGACTCTTCGAGGAGGGGAGAAGGGGCGCTACGTGGCCGTGGCTGCGTGTGAACATGTCTTTATCTGGGATGTTCGAAAAGGAGAGAAGGTGAGTGTTAGCGAGGTCATAATCAGGGACGCACCGATCCACTTTGTTAAACTTCCGATCCCTAAATCTGGATATCAGCCGATACCGATCCAGTTCCGATATCCTGATCATCATTGATTTTATATGAGGCTGTAATAATCTGCTCTCAAGTACAATTTGTACAAATATATGCATGCATGTCCAAAAAGGCAACTTGAGGTAAGTTTTATTAATATTAGATAAGTTTAAAAGTTAGAATTAAATTCTGCTAACACAAAACATGTTTTTTATTCCTAGTTTTAAAGTGGATATTAAAGTGATTTAATTTAAGTGATTGTTTGTTTAAAGTTTTTTTTTTTTTAAATAAAGGGGAGATGTAATAATATTTTTTCTTCTTTCTGCACTCTTTTCATTCAATGTTTTCTTTTTGATGCTTTATTTTAATTTATTTTTTCTTTTAAATGAATGAATTGAATTAAATAAAATGTTAAATAGCTTCAAACACGGCAGCACGGTGGCGCAGCTGGTAGAGCTGCTGCCTCTCAGTGAGCAGGTCCTTGGTTCAAATCCCGGTCCAGGGGCCTCTCTGGGTGGAGTTTGCATGTTCTCTCCGTGCATGCGTGGGTTTTCTCCGGGTACTCCGGTTTCCTCCCACAGACCAAAAACATGCATGTTAGGCTGATTGGTAACTCTAAATTGTCCCTAGGTGAGTGAGAGAGTGAATGGTTGTTTGTCTCGTTTGTCTCAATGGGTATGTTTACGTGGACATAAGTAACCGGATCAAATGGCCGGTCAGAATAAAAGTGTGTCATGTTAACGCTCCGTTCGGGTTATTTTTTGTGTATTCGGCGCGATCCGATATAATTTGTGATCAGAACGAAACGGGTGGTTTACGCCGATCCGAAACCCGATCGGTGCGCATGTAAACGCTTGATCTGTTCGTTTTTATCTGATGGTGAAAAACTGACCTGACTGCGCATGTGCGACTTTGCCATTTCCGCCTGGCTAATGCTAATAATATTAGCATGTCAGGGAAGTAAAACTGGTCGGTGAGCGACAACATTTCTACTAGAAACTTTGAAAGAGCTCAAAATGATTTCTATGACCTGTAGCTCAGTCAGGGAGTGCAGTAACGTCTCCACCATCATTAAAACCTGTCGCGGGTCCATTTTGGGTGCTCAGGTTTGTTTACGTTCACCCTGGATGTAGAACTTCTTCAGTATTTTTTTTATGAGAGTTTACCACTCTGTGCATGTCAGTACTGCTGTTCAGAACAAAGCCCGCTGCATGTAAACGCTCGTCATGAACAGATTGTGCCCATGTAAACAATACATTTGAATTATTCAAACAACACATTTCAATCCGGTCAGAGAATTCTGCGCATGTAAACATAGCTTATGTGTCCCAGTGATGGACTGGAGACCTGTCCAGGGTGTACCCCGCCCCTCGCACAGTGATTGCTGGACATGGGCACCGGCGACCCCCGTGACCCAAAATGGAAGAAGCGGGTAAAGATAATGGATGGATGGATAAATGTTTTTTATTTTTATTTTTTATGATTGTCTACTGTTGTACTGATAAATATCTCCTGGAGGGTAAACTATATCTTGGCTGCAAGTTTGTCGTCATTATCTGCATGGTTTTTTGTCTATATTCTGATTTACCTCATTTTGTATTTTGCTTTGTGTGTTACCTGTTGTTTTGTCTGTACAGCACTTTGGTTGGCCTTGTAGCTGTTTTAAGTGCTTTATAAATAAAGTGGTATGGTATGGTATCAAGCTGTGAAATTGTTGGTTACGTACTGTAACCCCAGATTCTATGAGTATAGGCGTAGCCCTTTAAGGCCCTCGCTAGTGGGTTTGATCCCATCATGCAAAGCATCGCACTGAAAAGTTTAGTCCACGCCCACCTGTTGTGTGGGCCCCACCCGGTCCGTATAAATTACGTTGAGCGGGTAATCGGCTCCCAAATAGCTTTTTCTTCAGCCAATTAGGAACCAGTGAGGCCCGACGCTTAAAGGGCTACGCTTATACTCATAGAATCTGGGGTTACAGTACGTAACCAACGTTCTATTTCGTATAGGCTTCGCCCTTTAAGGCCCTTGCTGGTGGGTTAAAGGCGAAGCAAGATGTATTCTCCGCCTCACTGGGTGCATTCGAACACCATACGAAGCGACAGCTTGCCCAAAAACGTCTTGTTGCTCAGCTCTCCATGTGCGTAATTACGCGTTGCGTAATTATGCGTACCATGCACAGACGCATGCAGTGTAGTTATGCGTTCTGAGTGCATGAACGCCCCAGAAAGCTTTCAACAGGGAAGGAAGATGCTGAAAAAGGGCCATGAATCAACTTATTCACGGCTGATCAATATGAACAGATTAATAATAACAAGTGAACTGATTATTAATCAAATGAACTGATTGGTAACAATAGTCATGAACTGATTAGTGGCAATAGAACCAGAACAACAGTCATAATCTGTGACTGATAACATCTCACACTGTAAATGCATGCAGTCAGATGTGAGTAAAACGGAGTTCCATGAAACAACAATATTCATTCTGTTAACACTAAGAACAGAATGTGTCATGGAACGAGCCGTCACATCACGTAGATAAAAGTGAATAAATGAGCAGGGTGTTGACCACGCAGCCGCAGTGCAAATATCCTGCTTTGTCATACCATTATGCAAAGAAGTCGAAGATGCAATACCCCTGGTCGAGTGTGCTCTGAGGTTGACAGGAGGCTCTAAATCTGATGCTCTGTAGGCTTCAGAAATTGCCTCACACAGCCAGTGTGACAAGCGCTGGGTGGATAACGGGCGACCTGCAGATGCATCTCTATAATGCACAAACAGATGTTGACGCATTGGAGCTGTGCGTGCTATGTAACACATCAACGCTCGCACAGGACAGAGCAGATGGAAAGATGCTTCTTCTTCTGATTTGTGGGGGGAGGGAAAAAACCCTCCAAAAATATTGCTCTCGATTTAAAAGAGCTTGTGATGTTTTATGAATAAAAGCTGGATTAGGTCTCAGATCAGCTGAGCTGTCATCAGCCTGAATTCTGAGACATGACGGAGCGACAGAGAGGGCAGATAAATCACTCACTCTCTTAGCGGATGTTAAAGCCAGCAGCAGGGCTGTTTTAAGAGACAAGAATTTAATTGGAACCTGATCCAGAGGCTCAAATGGAGCTTTGATCTGGGCTCGCAGGACCAGCGTTAAATCCCACTGTGGAGCAAGTGGGCGTGAAACAGGCCTGTGTCTCTGTACACCTTTTAAAAAACGCTTCATCAGCGGATGATTAAAAGCTGTTCTGTACCCGAAACCTTCGTGACAGGAAGATATGGCTGCAACATACGTTTTAATCGTGCTGAACGCCAGATTTCTGTCCATCAGCTGCTGCAGAAAGGACAGTACGCCACCTAGTGGACATGAAGTGGCCTCTACACCTTTCTCTGTACACCTGCACTGAAAAGCTGTCCACTTTGATGTGTACAGCGCTGTGGTAGATGCAACACGTGAATCCTGGATTGTACACACTACATCTTGAGGGAGACCCATCCTCTCTAAGCGGATCCGCTCAGCGGCCAGACCCAAAGGTGCTGGCCTATTTCTGGGTAACTCCTGACCGCTCCTCCAACCTGGAGGAGAGCATCCTCCCTCCACGGCAGTTTCCACGGGCGCCCCGATAACAGACTTCTTAGAACTGGGAACCATGGCGCGTTCACGTGCTCGGGAGCCACCAGGAGAGCTGTCAATCCCTCCACCTGAACTCGGTTAAGAAACCATAATATCAGAGGAGGTGGGGGGAACGCGTAAATAAGCGTTTTGTGTCATGGGCTGTGAGCAAACGCGTCCACCCCTAGCGGTGGTTGGTCTCGCGGGCTCAGTGAGAACCATAGTTGACACGGAGTGTTTTCTCGTGTCGCAAACAGGTCCACAGCCACTTTGCCAAATTTCTGCCACGTCTGAGCCATCAGGTCTGGGTGGAGGGTCCAGTCCCCTTGACGTGGACCGCCCCTGGACATCACATCTGCCCCTTTGTTCAGAACACGGGGGATGTACACTGCTCTGATGGAGAGTAGATTTTGGTGTGCCCAACACAGTAATTTTCTCGCAATGTGTAACATTTGGGCTGAGCGCACACACCCCCTCTGCCGGTTTATGTAATCAGCAGTAACCTTGTTGTTTGTGTGAATCAAAACGTGTTGATTCTGTAGCACAGGAGCAAAGTGTTGAATCACATTCAGAACCGTGTGGCATTCCAGAACGTTTGTATGTGCTGTTGTGTTAGGTGGCCACAGCGCCCTTACAGCTTGGGATAGGCACGTCCCCCTTCAACCCGACAGTGATGCGTCCGTGAAGACTGACACGTGTGACGTAGGTCTGCTGACAGGGACTCCTTCCGACAGAACCAGGGAGTTTTCCCAGTGTCGGAGGTCTGTTCTCATGGAGGGAGGAACAGTGATCATCCGTCTCTTTTGCTTACCGGATCCACGCGCAGACGAACAAAACCATCTCTGGAGGGGTTGCATGTGGTGTAAGCCCAGCAGAACCACTGTGTGAGCTGACGACATCGTTCCTAACAGCTTCATGACAGAAATGGCTGTTACCACTCTGCCAGGTCTTATGTGGCGAAGCTGGTCTTTTAGAGTGTCGATTCTCGTCTGTGATAAATGAGCCCTCATGGTGATCGAGTTTAGCTCCACTACCAGATAAACAATCGTCTGGGCCGGGAGAATCAAGCTTTTTTCCCCAATTTATGGCAAAGCCCACATTTAGCAGGTGTGACGTCAGCACCTGAGTTTGCGCCGCTGCTTCCTGTCTGGAGCGTGACAGCAGCAACAGGTCGTCTAGGTAAAACAAAATTCTTATCCCTGATCTTTGTAATGGTTGCAGGGCCGTCGCCACAAACTTTGAGAACATACGAGTCGCGAGGGAATAACGGAATGGCAGCCTGTTGTACTGGTACTGCATCCCTTGAAAGGAGATGCTCAATAATTTTCTGTGCTTTGGGATGATCGGTATGTGGAAGTAGGTGTCTTTCAGATCGATGGAAGTAAACCAGTCGTTTCTCTGGATGTTGTCCAACAGTTGTCTGGTTGTCAACATGTGAAACGGTCTGTCCACGATCGCCTTGTTGAAAACTGACAGGTCCAAAATGGGTCTCGTTCCTTCGGTCCGTTTTGGAACCAGGAATTAACGTGAGTAAAACCCTGTGTTTTCCTCTGTCGGGAACTCTGGAAATTACCTCTAATACCAGAAATTCCTGTACTTCTGCATTTAGGTACAAGACCTGGTCTGGTGATGACAGAACCGTCTAAAACTCCTCCGAATGGAGGGGGTTGAGCTGCGAATTTTAGCGGATAACCCCTGTTTATCAGCTTGCTCATCCATCTGTCTGGCGAGTATGTCTGCTGCCACTCCGCGTAACGTTCGTGGAGTGGGCGCGCGTTTTGGTGGTACATCATGTTTCTTACGGACGTCGGCCAGTTTACAGCCTCAACCGCCGTCATGCGCCACGTAAGTGTGTTCCGCGTGACCCAAGGCGAGGCTTTCTCGAAAGGGCTCTTGAGTGCGCCTCTGTGCCTCGCTCAGGCTGCTGGTTCACATTCATGTCGATGTGAACCGGTGTGTGTTGAGGAGGGGTGAGCGCACCTTCATCAACGCGGCGCTGTTTGGGTGAAAGCTGCCAGCTCCGCGGGAACGTGTGTTTGACACCGCTGCGGTGAGACGCGTGCCGCTCTTGCTGAGGGCGAAGTTTCTCACTGTATTCGTTCTGCGGTCTCACATTCATGCTGATGCGAGCCGGCGTGCGCTGGGGAGAGGTGTGTGTGCCTTCATCAACGCAACGCTGTTTGAGTGAATGCTGCCGGTGTCGCGGGAGCGCGCGTTTGACACCGCTGCGGTGAAAAGCATGCAGCTCCGGCTGAGAGCGAGCTATTCCACTGGACTCGTTCTGCGGACCACATTCGCCTTCGACTGTTGACATGCGAGTGTCTCGTGTTTATTTTGGAGCTGCGGTGATTCTGAAAAACCTTTTTTAAGGACACCGGCTCGTTTTGTGTGGAGGATGTGTGGGAAGCCGCTGTGAGGTCATTCGAGCTGACAGACAGACTAAAATCAGGCACTTTAATCTTTGAAAGATGTTCATGTTTTATTTCAAAACTCGTGTCATCATTACATATATCCTCTGCAAACCGACATTTTTTTAATCTTCTCCCCCGTGAGCTCTGCGGTTTGTTGTCCCAGGGGGCCGCCTGTTGGCAATCTCGGGGGAAACGCTGAACCGCCTGTTGCTGGGATGAGGAGGGCTGATCTCTGACGGGCGGGGCTGGCGGCGGAGCAGAACAGGAAGACGCTGTTGCAACCGTGGAACGTCGTTATTGTTGTCTTTGCCCACGATGATCCTTCCAGCAGGCTGGGGGACGGGATGAGGCGTGCGGCTTGATGAGATGGCGCACAGTCTCTGACACCTCCTCCGACTTTTTCGAGTTTTCCAGCATGGCCTTGAAATTGATCCCTAACAGCGCGTCTGTCGTGATGGGGCCCTCCATCAGGTCTTTGTGCAATTTCTCAGGCAGGGAGGGGGAGTGACGGAGCCAGGTGGACCTCTGGATCATTGTCATCCAAGCTGCGATCTGGGACAGGCAGACAGCAGAAGAGGCGCACAGGTTGAGGATGATGTCAGACGCCTTGCAGAGGGATCTCTTAGTCTTCTCAGGCAAATCTTCGGTCTCCAGCCTCTTTGAAACACTGTACGCCAACAGAGCCACGTTGTTGTTTGCTATGGCTGCCTGGAACGCACACTGGTGAGCTCGATTGGAGAGTGAAGTCACCGTTGGTCATGCTTCCCGAGAGGGACAGGACGTAAAATACTTCCACACAGCGGACATGTTTTGATGAAAAGTTGGTTAGCTTTTTAGCCACAGTGCTGTTAACTCAGTCCTCACGTTGTAGCTGGCTGCAAACTATGAAATGGATTTCCTGAATGTGAGACGGGTCTTATTACTCTGGGCTCATGAGACACGCCTCCGTTCAGGAAATCCATTTCATAGTTTCAAGCCAACATGCATCATGGATCGGAAAAATCCGATATGTAAATTATGCTGGTATCGGAGGCCGATACTGATACTGGATCGGATCGGCCCCATCCCTAGTCATAATGGTTACAGAGCTGGATGAAATGTCAAGACGTTCCCTCCTGGGGCGGTTGTAGAGTCTTGAAACATTGGGGATGTAGACGAACAGATGCTGGGATATATTCATCATTTAACATTAAGCACGGTAAAGCTCATTTCCGACTTGGGGGAAGTGACGTGACACGTCATCCATCCGGTCGTTAGCTTAAAATTTAGCATCGCTAGCGTAGTTCAAAAGCATCATTTTATGACGGTCTTTAAACTCAAACGTGGCGAACTTTCAGCGAATATGCTTCGAAGAATGTAAACAGCGTTTCAGAACACAGCTTTAATGCGCTTTCCAGCGTTAAAAAGCAGATTTTATTCCCTATGAAAACGAGTCTTCATTTCCGGGTGACGTGATTGACACTTCCCTCATCCAATCAGAACGTTACACACGGTCTTTCTCAACCAATGACGCAGCGTAGGGGTGAGGGGAGGTGACGTCAGTCAACCTTTCTCAGCAAATCAGAGCTTTCCAAAGCAGCAAACAACCAACCACGAAGCGTTAGCAGCCATGTTAATGTAGCCTGAAACTTTTTTATCACTTATCGTCTTCTAAACCATCAAAATGCACTTTCTCTGCTAAAAATGTAACGAATCAACCCCCTGAGCTGCACAGAGAACGGCGCTCCGTGACAAAACGTCTTTCTAGCTATTTAACAACTCGTTCGAACTTTTCCAGAACCGAGTCGGAACCACAGAACCGAACCGGACCAGAACAGCGTCTGGAACACAGTTTAAACAGAATAAAGCGTTTCCACAGCTCAAAGCCAGCTTATGTTACACATACAGACGTACAATTTCAGCTTTAAAAAGACATATGACCAATTCTAGCTCTTAAAACATCGCCAGCGTAACACAAACGCGCAGCTCCACGCGCGCTGCGTAAATACGCACGGTTGATCAACTGTTATTTTACAACACATGCCAACATGAAAATCAATGTTTACACGGTTACAGTCCATTTAGGAGCGCGTAGCGGGCCACCAGTTGTAGACGAACAGATGCTGGGATATATTCATCATTTAACGCGGGTTCCTCATTTTTCTGGACTGAATAAAACGTGCATTGAATTTAAGGAAATGCAAAAGTGAGACGTCATTTATATTTGACCCATCAAAATGAATGCGGTCATTTATTTACAGAATCAAATTTAACATCAAACATTTACATTAATTTGGCAAATTATGAAAATAACAACAAAGCAATCACTCAGGAAAAATCATACGGCCATGATTTTTCCGTTGCTGCACCACAGACATTTATAAACTGTACAACTATGATCTTTTACCCACACGGATGTGAATAAGCACTTTACACAGACATTTCTAAATATCTGGAAGAATTTCTACTTGATAGAAAAGTTTAAAGATGGAAAGAAGTTTAGAGGGAGTAAAAGATGGGGTTTGAGGGGAAGTAAGTGTTCACCAGAACGGCACTCTCCATCAGAAACCCAGCTCGCCTCGGTACGCTTGGTAGGAAACTTGACCCATTACCTTTCTGATGATAATCAGCAGATATGGTGTTCCGTTAACGCTACCTGTCCAGCGTCTCCTTAGAATGGCTGTAGCTCGTCAGAAGTAGTGGCGAGGCTCTGTTCGACACATATTCACCTCAGTGGAAAATGTTATAATCCCATGGAACTCGGAAGAGCTTTGTTGTCATGTCAGGAACTCCAACAGCACTCCATCAGAACTTTAGCTCTCGAGTAGTTTACAGAACTCCCACAGAACTGACTAGAAGTCTGACAACTCTCCAACTCCGTGTAGACCAGGAAGTACTGACATTTTAAAGACTCTTTCCCGGTTCACTTTTTGGGATTTGTTCATTGGTCAGAATCGACCAGAAGGGGTGTGTTTTTGTGACGTAAGAGGTTAGAGACAGCGAGAATTGTTATGAGACAGGTCAGAAATGTTCTCACAGACCGAGAGGGTTTTGTTTTGGCGTGTTTCAGGAAACAGGTGCAAAACATCTCTACTTACGTCTGAGAGGATTCTAAAACATGACAGTTTTAACATAACAACTTGTTTTTCGTTTGACTGTAACCTTGTAAACGCACACACTTGCTCATTCAAAAGCAGAAATCAGAAAAATGCATAATTACTCTGTAACAGCTTTTAACATGAGTTCTAACTGCATGAGAATAAAAATCATTACTCAGTTAATAAAATTGATTAGTTCACTGCAACATCTAAAATGGTTTGAACTAAGACACTTTGATTATCAACATTTGTGGTAGTAATGATAATAAAAAAGAGAGTGTTCTTTTCACTTGAATCTTCAAGAAAGAAAGTCTCAGGATGGGTGAACCTGTATTTATGTATTCAAATACATGAAATGACAGTTCCTGTCCCACAAGGTTCTTAAGGTCAAGAGTTTTGACCTTAGACTTAGTTTCGACGTAGGCCTAGTCCACTACAGTGACTTTAGTCCAGACTCCTTATTCATCCTCTTCCCTATTTAAAAAATGCCCCTTCAAGTCTGTATTTATCAATTTTTCCATCCATCCATCCATCCATCCATCCATCCATCCATCCATCCATCCATCCATCCATCCATCCATCCATCCATCCATCCATCCATTTTCTTTACCCGCTTGTTCCATTTTGGGTCACGGGGGTCGCTGGTGCCCATGTCCAGCAATCACTGTGCGAGGGGTGGGGTACACCCTGGACGGGTCGCAAATCCATCACAGGGCCACATAGAGACAAACGAGACAAACAACCATTCAC
>NC_056510.1:47479666-47480684 GCF_014905685.2 Nematolebias whitei | reverse complement strand
AGGATGCTCTCCACTGCACACCTGGAGAAGGAGGTGAGGACTGAGCTTCCAGACCAGCTCGTCTCAGCCGTCTGAGGAAGTAGAGTCTCTGATGATCTTTCTTCATCAGGCTGGTGGTGTTGTTGCTCCAGCTGAGGTTGTCATTCATGTGTACACCCAAGTACTTGTAGCTGGAGACCACTTCCACCGCAGATGTAGTTTATGTAGTTTATTAAGAAGTTCGTGTTATGTTGGTAAGGTCTGGTTATTGTTCTGAACTTTGCATTGTGAACTGTTATAAACTTTTTTATTAAAAAAAAATGCATTAGGGGAATACTCCAAAACAATAAAAACAAACATTTTCAGATGAAATTATTTTGTTGTTGTTCCAAAGTTACATTAAATTAAATATACTTTAAACAAGAGCTCAGAAGGCAACAACACGAATAAAATTAAAACTTTAAGCTTTTTAAAGTGTTGCTGTAAAGTGTGTGTGCTTGTGTTTACCAGCACGGCTTCGAGACATTAATAAATCAATACAAACTCTAGTTAAGGAAATGTATTAAGTGTTAAAAATGACAACAGAACTTTATCATTTCTTTAAAATGATCTATGAACAGTTTCGAGAGGTTTAACCGTGTTTTTAAAGCGAAGCTCGTGCTTTATCAGCTGGTACTGACCCAACTGGTTCTGACCCAGCTGGTACTGAGCCAGCTGACGAGGCACCGGAAGATGAACAATCACAACAATTCAAAATGCTACATTTGTCACGGCAGCTTTACAACACAAACGTTATTATCGCTAATGTGAATGTTCTTACCAGCAAGAGAGGTGACGGCAAACAAAGGCTGTGAAGTGACATTAACTGCACTTCCTCTTACCACGTGACACTAGCTCAGTCTGCTGCACCAAGCTGGCTGCACTGAGACAACTGCATCCGGTTAGGATTTTCAAATTAAAGGTCGGTGAACATACGGGAGGGGGGGGGAAGAGGAGGAAGCAACTGTCCAGATGACATGACCTTAACTTTTTTGCATTT
>NC_056510.1:47477180-47479566 GCF_014905685.2 Nematolebias whitei | reverse complement strand
CAAGAAAGCTCATCAGAGACTCTACTTCCTCAGACGGCTGAGACGAGCTGGTCTGGGAAGCTCAGTCCTCACCTCCTTCTACAGGTGTGCAGTGGAGAGCATCCTGTGCTCCAGCATCAACGTGTGGCATGGAGGCTGCACAGCTGCAGAAAGAAAAGCTTTGCAGAGAGTGGTGAAGGCTGCACAGAAATCTGTTGGAGTCAGTCTCCCCACCATCACAGACATCTACACCTCTAGATGCAGGAAGAGGGCCACCTGCATCATGAAGGACCCCACTCACCCAGCACACACACTTTTTGCCCCACTCCCCTCAGGAAGGAGGTTGAGGAGCATTAAGTGTAGAACCACTAGACTGAGGAACAGCTTCTACCCTGAGGCTGTTAGACTCATGAATCTCTAACTAGAATAATCACTGTGAAAAAAAAATCACATCATGTTGCTGCTGATCTGCTTCATGTTGCTGCTGATCTGCTTCATGTTGCTGCTGATCTGCTTCATGTTGCTGCTGATCAGTTTCATGTTGCTGCTCATCAGTTTCATGTTGCTGCTCATCAGTTTCATGCTGCTGCTGATCTGTTTCATGTTGCTGCTGATCTGTTTCATGTTGCTGCTGATCTGTTTCAATGTTGATGTGTTCATGCGTGCACATCTGCTCACAGACTCATGTTCATGTTTGTGCTGATGTTCAATGTTTTATGTTATGAGTGCTTAGTGTATATTTAGTTGATGGTTTTCTTAGTTCATATCTTAGATGTTATTACTGCTTTTCTTTTACATTTTATTGTTGGATGTAACTGGGACCCTGTGTACATAATTTCATTCCACCACATGTACCACATGAGGTGTGAATGACAATAATGTGTGACTCTGATATGTGAATATTTGTGAATATTTGTGAATTCTTTAATTTAAAAAGTATAAAAATCCCAAATGTGTCTGCCGTGTTGCACGTTGTGTTCCAGAACTGGCCATGACTGGACACTTTCCCCGCATCAACTTCATTTTGCTTTTTTATCCGTTTTCTTTTTATCTTCTCTTTCTTTCTTTCCTCAACATTTCATTTTTCTATGTGCCTTGTTGTTCTGAAGAATGAAATGTAATGTTCCCCAGGGGAACAGCACACGGTATATTCAATATGGCACAGAATGTATACCAGTTGGTTTTATTTCTTCTTATCAGAGTCAGAGTTTCTTTATTGTCATTCACACCTCATGTGGTACATGTGGTGGAGCGAAATTATGTTCACAGGGTCCCAGTTACATCCAACAATAAAATGTATAAGAAAAACAGTAATAACATCTAAGACATGAACTAAGAAAAACATCTACTAAATATACACTAAGCACTCATAACATAAAACATTGAACATCAGCACAAACATGAACATGAGTCTGTGAGCAGATGTGCACGCATGAACACATCAACATTGAAACAGATCAGCAGCAACATGAAACAGATCAGCAGCAACATGAAACAGATCAGCAGCAACATGATGTGATTTTTCACAGTGATTATTCTAGTTAGAGATTCATGAGTCTAACAGCCTCAGGGTAGAAGCTGTTCCTCAGTCTAGTGGTTCTACACTTAATGCTCCTTAACCTCCAACAGACTTCTGTGCAGCCTTCACCACTCTCTGCAAAGCTTTTCTTTCTGCAGCTGTGCAGCCTCCATGCCACACATTGATGCTCGAGCACAGGATGCTCTCCACTGCACACCTGTAGAAGGAGGTGAGGACTGAGCTTCCCAGACCAGCTCGCCTCAGCCGTCTGAGGAAGTAGAGTCTCTGATGAGCTTTCTTGATCAGGCTGGTGGTGTTGTTGCTCCAGCTGAGGTTGTCATTCATGTGTACACCCAAGTACTTGTAGCTGGAGACCACTTCCACCGCAGATCCTCTTATGTTCAGGGGGGTGTAGATGTTTTTGTTCCTTCTGAAGTCCACAATCATCTCCTTTGTCTTCTTCACATTGATGTGAAGGTTATTCTCTTTGCACCAGCTCTCCAGGTGTTCCACCTCTTGCCTGTAGCTGGACTCATCATTGTTTGTGATGCATCCCACCACCGCTGTATCATCTGCAAACTTTACAATGTGACAGCCTGGATGGGTAGCTGCACAATCATATGTGAGCAGAGTAAACAGGAGGGGGCTCAACACACATCCCTGAGGAGAGCCAGTGCTGAGGGTTATGGTGGAGGAGGAGAGGTTGTGGATCCTCACTAACTGTGGTCTGTTTGTTAAAAAGTCTAGTACCCAGTTGCAGATGGAGGGGCTTAGTCCTAGTGTGGATAGTTTGTCCATCAGGGTTTGGGGGATCATGGTGTTGAAGGCGGATGTGAAGTCCACAAAGAGCATACGGACGTAAGAGTTTTTCTGCTCCAGGTGGTTGAG
>NC_056510.1:47473717-47477080 GCF_014905685.2 Nematolebias whitei | reverse complement strand
GAAAAAGAGCATTCAGCTTCGCCGTCCCCTCAGCCTGGAACAACTTACAGACGGATTTGAAACTATCAACACTCATCTCGCCTAGATCCTTCATGTCAACCGTATCAGATAATGTTTTCAAAAATCTGGACCATTGCAGATGTTTCTAAAACACTACTTATCAAATATACATGTCTTTGTTGACTTTTAACTCTGTATACTTAAACTGATGTCTGTTCTACATTTAATGTCTACAGAAGTCTGTCTTATCCGGATGGTTTCAAACTGTTAACATTTATTTATAGTGATAGTAGTTTCTTTTTTCTTTTGATAAATGTAAATGCTTATTGTCAATTACCCTGTGATGTGTGCTGATGACCACTTGACCAGGTCACCCTTGTGAAAGAGATCTCGATCTCAACGGGCTCTACCTGGTAAAATAAAGGTGATTGATTGATTGAACTGAACATGATTATTTGAAGGTTGGCGTTTTTTGTATTAAAAACACTTGTCTTTCATTGGTGGGATGAAATATGCTAATTTTTTGGGACAGGCATTTTGGGTTTTCATGAGCTGTATGCCATAATCATCAGTATTAAAACAATTAAAGACCTGAAATATTTCAGTTGGTGTGCAATGAATCTGAAATATATGAAAGTTTCATTTTTATCATTACATTATGGAAAATAATGACCTTTATCACAATATGCTAATTTTTTTAGAAGGCCTGTAGATGTTGAAAGTGATAGTTTAAGCATAGACTTTAATAATTTAATAGACTCATTTGGTTTTACCCAAAACGTCCGCACATCTACTCATTCTTATCATCACACTCTTGATTTAGTTCTGACCTATGGTGTAGAGATTAAGGACTTGGTAATAGTTCCTCAAAATCCTGTTCTGTCCGACCATTTTTTAATAACTTTGAGTTTACATTAAATGATTACACAGTCACTGAGAGTAAATTTCATCTCAGCAGGTGCTTATCAGAAAATGCTGTAACCAAATTTAAACAATCTCTTCCATCAATGTTTTCCTCTGTCTTGCAGAGTAATGCATCAGAGAACAGAGACTTAGATCATCTAGTTGATCATCTTACAACTTCAATGCAAACTTCACTTGATAAAATTGCTCCACTGAAAAAGAAAGTAATCAATCAGAGGAAACTGGCTCCTTGGTTCAATTCTGAGTTATGTACTTTAAAGCAGCATCTAGAAACCAGGAGAGAAAATGGCGCTCTACTAATGTTGAAGAATTTTATTTAACTTGGAAAGATAGTCTGCTAACATATAAAAAAGTTCTCTGTAAAGCTAGAACTTTATATTACTCATCTTTAATAGAGGAGAATAAAAATAACCCTAGGTTTCTGTTTAGTACTATTGCTAGACTAATTAAAAGTCCCATTTCTGTTGAACCATGTGTCCCTACAACTATAAGTAGTGATGACTTCATGAGATTCTTTATAAATAAAATTATTTCAATTAGAGAGTAAATTCAAACCATCCTTCCTTCTACTATCTCTAGTCCCCTGTCAAATGAGGCAACTTTAAAAATTTCACTAGAGCCTGATTTATGTTTGGACAGTTTTTGTCCTGTTGAGCTCTGAATTGTCAAAAATAATAACCTCATCCAAACCATCCACATGCCTGCTAGATCCCATCCCAACCAGACAGTTTAAAGAGGTATTTCCCCTAATTAATGTCCACATTTTGGATCTACTTAATTTGTCTTTAATGGATGGTTATGTACCACAGCGCTTTAAGGTTGCTGAAATTAAACCTTTACTAAAGAAGTCTGATCTTGATTCAGAAATTCTGGCCAACTATAGACCTATATCTAATCTAACTTTCATCTCAAAAATTCTAGAGAAAATAGTTGCAGGTCAGTTGCGTGAACATCTACAAAGAAATAATCTGTTTGAAGAGTTTCAGTCAGGGTTTAGAGCTCATCATAGCACAGAAACAGCACTAGTAAAAGTCACTAATGATATTCTCATGGCCTCAGACAATGGACTTGTGTCTCTACTGGTCCTGTTAGACCTCAGTGCTGCATTTGATACAGTTGATCACAATATTTTACTACAGAGGCTTGAATATGATGTTGGGATTACAGGAATGGCTCTAAAATGGTTTAAATCATATCTATCTGATAGATTCCAGTTTGTAAATGTAAATAATAAATCTTCTTCCTACACCAAAGTTAGTCATGGAGTTCCTCAGGGCTCAGTGCTTGGACCAATACTCTTTACTTTATATATGCTTCCATTACGTAAAGTTATTAAACAGCATGGGATAAATTTTCATTGTTATGCTGATGACACACAATTATATTTGTCCATTAAACCCAATGAAAACTGATTCGGTTAATCAGTTTTGTGTTGTGTGTTTCCTTGACTGATGAAGCCTTCTGGATGGAAAGTGAAACGTTTCAACAAAAAAAGAGACTGTCCAGATGACCTGACTGAATATTGTTGGATATATCTTAGTGCATATCTTAGATCCTTATATACTTTTTCTTTTTATACTTTATATTTTTGCTATTTTTGGGTGTAACTGGGACCTTGACTACATAATTTCTTTCCACCTCATGTACTACATGTGATGCAAATGAAAAAGAACCTTGAGGTTTGATCTTTGTAAATTTTGCATTAAATGTTTCTTTTTTACATAAACTTCTGTTATTTGCAGGCAACTAATAGTAGTGCCAGGGGATTTTTGGTCAGTGATTATGGATGTTTTGAACTACTAGAATGTTATCGGTCCATGAACCACGTGTTTGAGTAAGCAGAGATTTATTTTCTCTCAGAGAGAGCTGAATGTGAAGCTGATTTGATCCTACATGTGCAGCTGGGAGGCCAAGGTCATCAATGTAAGCCACTGAGCTGAGAGCTGATAAGCTTATAAAAACAAACCTCACACACTGTCTGTGGCAGATTCTCATGACTGGGCTCCATGATGTAGAACTTCTGTACATCTGTGTAAGCCGTTGTTGAAGTCTGCCCTTGCAAGTAAAACCAGTTAAAAATCTTCTCCTGTCCTCAAGTGTGGCTTCTTTGAGTAAGTAAGATGAATAGAGGACATTTTTATCCAACACGTAGAAGCAGCTTAGGCAGGAAAATCGTAACATTTCTGTCACACTTGGATGGATGAACCACTCATCCACTCAACCACTCGGAGCTCCTACAGTGACAGATTCCTGCATCCTAAATGCATAAAGGAGTGTTACTGCAGGTCCTTCCTCCCAGCAGCTGTTAAGACTCTACAACCATCACTGCTCCCAACAAAATCACTATTAAATACATGCTGACCTCTGCTCAGTCACCCACTCTACCTATACTACTGTACTGTAAATAGTCTGTACATACTGAACATTATTGTTGTTATT
>NC_056510.1:47465918-47473617 GCF_014905685.2 Nematolebias whitei | reverse complement strand
ATTTTTACCTTCTATTAGTAGCATTTTATTTAAGAATATAAAGTAAAACAACAACTGTGGAAAATTAGATTTTAGCTGCAACTCTCTAGTTTACTAATATCGTAAAACTACTGTTGAATTTACTCTTGAATTTCCCATCCGTGGGACAATAAAGGCTGTTTCTATTCTATTCTATTCATTTAAATGCAGATACCACTGTGGCTCTGTGGCTAACGTTGCCAACAAAGTAGCATAACTTTAACCAGTTCCACCTCTGTGTGCTTCACAAACAGGACAGTGATGTGCAGTGGTGGTGGATCAGGGTCAGCTTGAACATGATGTGTGAAAAAGGTTTAAAGCCTAATCCAAAAAATATTAATGGTTATGAAAAACTTGTATATTACCAAAAACAAAAAAATAAAACTCAGAAGATATAATAATGCAAATTGTTCTTACTGTCCAGTTAAATCTGACAAATCAGAAGTTACTGTGTGCATGTTTAACAATGACTTACTGAAAGCGATGTGTGTAGCGTCCTCCAGTGGATAACCTCTTTTTGTTGTGGTCACCACACAGAAGCCAACAGACGTCATCGACTGCTCTCTGCAACAAAATGCAAACTTTCTCACATACTGTGCATGATAAACAATCACTCAACATTTCTGCACATTAAATACAAAAACACAAACTTATGTCACCCATTCAAACCAACACAACCACGCAAAGACAGCAGTACCAATAAAAGTCAAGTCAAGTCAACTTTATTTATAGAGCACATTTAAAACAGAACATGTTATCAAAGTGCTTAACGACAACAACAACAACAACCACAACAACAGCAACAATTAATGAGAGTAAAATTAAGGAGAAAAAAATACAATACACTAATAACAATATTGAAGAATTAATAAAAAGCATTTAAAACATAGGGTCACAGATTAAAAAACACTAGATCAATTTACACTGTGTGAAATGCCTGAGAAAACAGATGAGTTTTTAGCAGGGATTTGAAGTGAGGAAGGGAGGTGGACTGCCTGATGTTGGGGGGGCAGGTTGTTCCAGAGTTTGGGGCCCATGACTGAAAAAGTCCGATCTCCTCCGAGCTTCTTGTTTTTGGAACAGCCAAAAGCAGCTGATCGGATGATCTCAGGGCCTGAGAGGGAACGTAAGGTTCCAGAAGCTCAGAGAGGTAAAGGGGTGCGAGGCCATTTAAGCATTTGAAGGTCAACAGACGAATTATAAAGACTATCCTCGTACAAACTGGGAGCCAGTGAAGGGAGGACAGAACTGGAGTAATGTGTTCAGACCTACGAGTTCTGGTTAAAAGCCGAGCAGCAGCATTCTGGACGAGCTGAAGACGTGAGATGGAGGCCTGGCTGATCCCAGCATAGAGTGCATTGCAATAGTCCAATTGGGTCGTGACAAAGGCGTGGACTAGTTTCTCAAGGTCGGGTCTGGACAACACTGGCTTGAGCTTAGCTACCTGTCTGAGTTGGAAGAAGCTTTTCTGCAGAACAGAGTTGATTTGTTTGTCAAACTTGAAATCAGAGTCTAAAACCATCCCGAGATTTTTACCAGACTGCTTCAGATATGGCTGAAGAGAGTCCAGGTTGACAGGATCAGTGGCGGCAGTTGAGCTAGGGCTAAAAACAATGACTTCAGTCTTCTCATTGTTAAAACTTAAGAAATTTGAAGCCATCCAGGCCTTCATGTCGTCCAGACATTTTAACAGAGGTTGAATGGAGCAAAAACTTGCTGGTTTCACAGGCAGGTAGATCTGGCAGTCATCAGCATAGCAATGGAATGAAAGACCATGTTTCCTCAGGATGGACCCCAGTGGGGGGTAAAAGTAAGTACAGGTATGTTAAAATACTGTACTATGGACATATTATCGGTGTAATTGTCATTAACACACGGCTGTTGTTCTCCTTCTTTCGGCTGTTCTTTCTTTAGGGGTCGCCACAGCAAACTGTCAAAAGAAGACTCTGCAATTGTTTTTACACCAGATGTCCTTCCTGACACAACCACAGACGGCCGAGCTACCACAGGCCTCTGTGTGGAGCAGAGAGCTGCCATCTGGGGTGCCCGGGGGAGCAGATGGTGGAGATTGAGGGCTTTGCTCAAGGGTCCAAAGTGTAGAAAATGAGGATGAAAGCAGGTTTAGATGCTTCAACTTTTCTAACCACATTCTGATGTCGGTCCGGGGGATCAAAACGGCGACCTTCCGATCACAGGCTCAGCTTTTACAGCCTCTGTGCCACTCCCCCCAATAATAACAGTGTTGTTATGAAGCAAGAGGGTGTATTTAAACTTCTAATTTTGCGTTTTTAAGCAAATGTTTTGTACGATCTAAAAAAAATTTCTGGTCCTCTGGACATTCAAAAAAAAAAAAATGTAGAAACGTTTTGTCTTTCATCTGAAAGACTTCCTCAGTCTGAGGTGCTGTATTCAGCTCAGTCTTATAAATCGCACCTTCTCAGAGTGGATCAACCAGTTTGCTGCTGACAACCAAAACCAGCTGCTCACATGATCAAGGAGGACCATCAGCCTAACAATTCTGGATCATTAGCACCCTGATGGCTAACTGCTATTAACAGAGGGCTGAATGATACTAGCAATTTTCATTCAACTTTTATTTAGACAAATAAATCACACTGAACCTAGAAGACTCATTTACAAGTGAGATCTCTTTAGACAGACAAAAAGTAGTGAAACTGGACACGTGTAGGAATTGGAGGCGAACAATTCCCATCAGACTTTTTCTGTCATGAATCACGTCCCATAGATTATATTTTCTGTCACCCTGATCACTTTTTAAAGTTTGCTATAGATCTTTTCTGTAAGTTTCATTTATTCTGTCCTCTCTGGTAATGTTTGTTTTATGTACGTGAGTTTTAGTTTGTCTTCTTTGCATGCTGGTTGAGGGTGATGTCGCGGTTGTTTAGTTTTGTCTTCACTGCAGCCAGCAGCAGCTGATTGAACTCAACTGGCTGCACCTTTAAAAGCTATACTCTTTCTCCCCTTCAGTGCCCGGTAGTTGAAAACAGTTCTCTGCAAGTAAATACCTCGCGTTCTTGATCCTGCCTTGTTCCCCCATAGCCTTTCATGTTCCCTTGTCATAGTTTACCTGTCTCCTCGTTCCTGTCCTGCTCCTGGTTCCTGTCCTCCCCTCTTGGCTTGACCTCCCGGCTCCTGGACCCACGACTCAAGTGGACATCGTCTCTCGCTCGACCCTTTGGATTATTACGTCTTCTGCTTTCAGTTCTGACCTTCACCTGCACGACAACACCTCCTCGTCTTCTCCTCCGGTACCTACTGTCTTCTGCTCTCCAGTTTTGGACCCTGGCTTGTGTGACCACGTCTCTTCGCTCAACGGACTCACCACCCACCTGTCGCTGTGGCCGGCTGCAGCCCCTCACCAGACTCAGCCTCTCCTGCAGCAATCTGGATCAGTTTGGACCTCGTCAGTCTCCAGAACCCCCAAGCTCATCTTAGACGGTCAGTGGTCTTCCTCATTCTGACTTTTGCTCTCCATTATCTCCTGCACGACCACTAACCGATCTCTGTCTCATAGACTCGTTCCTGATCCGGAACCAGAACCCAGAACCAGTACCAGAACCGGTCCAATCTGCTATACTTCACATAGAAAATAAATATAATTTAATTTGGACTTTTTGTGTGGTGATTTTGGTCCAACCGTTAGGTGGTTCATTACATTTTCTTCTTGGCTGAGAAGAAGAACAAATATACAAAAAAACCACTTCGCACAAACAAGCACATAGTGACGTAGACATTCCGCGGGGGGGGCAGGGGGTGGGGAGACGACAAGAGCGGAGAGCAATGTCTTTGGACGCTCTCGAGGGCACTGTAAGAGTTCTGATAAGAATGGAATAATTAGCCAGTTTCCTCTGGGGAGATCCGTAAACATTCTCGAGGGACGTCGAGGAATGGCCAAGGATAACGTCTATGAGAATCCATATCATTCAGATGAGATGGCCTTCAAGGCCAGACAGGGCAGCCAAATTCAGATAAACACACAGTTGTTTTGGGGACAGGCAGACCTTAATGACATCTACCTTGAGTCTGTGTTGGTCTACTCTTTTCCGAAATGTCCAAATTACGTGGCCACACCGATGGAACGTGCCTGAGTAAAATCCCTGAGATTTGAGCCATTCTGCCCAAAGCATTTGAGTCTGGGTACTTGAGGCATGAACCAAGCAATCACAAGGCAAGCAGCGTGATTGGGTCCAAATTTGCTGCTGACGACGTCCTTGAATGTAGATAAAACCAGCAACCAGCCGAATCCAAAAAGCAGGAATCAGTTATCGTAAATTCAACTAAATATGCGTCCTTAAAATCCACAGATGGCAGCAGAGATAGACACATCATCAAGTCTACAAGTCAATGAGATATCCAGCAGCGTGCGTGCCAATAGGGCAGATCGGCTCGCCTAAATCCTGTCTTCTCTTCGAAGAAATGTTGTAAATTGTGTTGAGGGACCAACTGATCAAAACAAGTCCATAATTATGGTTCAGAAGAAATGCAAGAGATGCTCAGAAGCAGTTTCACAAACAGACAGAGTAGCAAAGCAAAGCGGAGAGGGAGGGGAGAAGTATCCGACCTCGGCAAGAGCAAGTGGTGAAGTGACAGCAATGGAAGTGGGGGACAGTTGAACACAGAGGCCTCCACTTCTGTTTAATGATGGAACATTTCTTTTCACAAAGATGGCCTCCTTTACTCCTCTCTCAAACCATTGTTCCTCTCTATCAAGGATGTGAACATCTTCATCCCTGAAAGAGTGACTGCTGGCCTGGAGATGAGTGTAGACCACAGAGTCCTAAGCCTGATGATGTTGATCTTCTGTGCTGGGCTGAGTGAACAGCAACAATACTTTCACATCAAATTATAAATATGTTACATTTATTTTATATAAAACCATAAACTATGTTGCTTTGAAAGAGACAAATAGAACAGGTTTTAATTTGTGATTACATTGTGGATTTGTGAAAAGTGTGAATTGCTCTCTTCTAGAATTGTTCTGTTCTAGAATTGCACCGCTCAAGGTGGCTGCATGTTGGAGCAGCTCTCTTACTTTCATTCTGGGATTTTGCTTTTGGAAACTTTAGTTCCTCTTTTTCTGGATGTAAATCACATTTTTTGGATGATTATTTCCTCTGGTATCAGATGCTGTGCAGCCGGAAGGATTTTTACTGTAACTTATTAAGTTTTGGACATTTGCGATGATGCGTAATCATGGCAACAAGACAGTTTTTTTTTTACAACCAGCAGCAGCTGATTAACATCTCAAAAGCTCAAATAATATCTCAACTACAGCCCCAAATCTCAAATGAGTTGAAAGGATGTTCTGTGGACGCATTCTCATCTACCTGCCAGCTGTGCTCGAGTGCCTGACCACTGAGATCCTGGAACTAGCAGGAAACACGGCTCACGACAGCAGAAGGATAGGATCGTCCCTCGGCACCTACATTTGGCTGTCTGCAGCGACGAGGAGCTCGGCAGACTGCTGGGAGGAGTTCTGCCCGGCATTCAAGCGGTCCTACAGCCCAGGGAAACCGAGAGGCCAGCTGAGTCTGGGTGGACGGATCGGACGGCATCTGCAGCCAGTTTCTTAGGATCCACTGTGGGATGGACTTTTACAAGAGATCCTTCCTGCCTACAGCCATCAGTATCTATAACATCTCTTAAAGAAATGAGGATAACAAGTTACAACAACAAATAATTTCCCTTTGGGATTAATAAAATATTTTTGAATTGAATTGAATTAAAAAGTGAGAGATGGGCGAAGTTTGGAGATATTTCGGAGATGGAAGAAACGGGTTTTAAACAGATGCTTAATGTGATTTTCAAATGTAAGATGAGAGTCCATTTTTACTCCAAGATTTGTAACAGAGGTGGAGAGGGGGATGTCTTGTCCAGAAAAGGAAATCGTCATTATAGTTGATGTTTGAACCTGGTGAGGGGTGCCAATCAGTATGGCCTCTGTTTTGGAGGAGTTTAACTGAAGAAAGTTCTGATTCATCCATGTCCTTATCTCCTCCAGGCAGGTAGAGAGGGCAGTGAGTAAAGATAGAGATGACATTGGTGAAGATGATGCTCCAGTCCAGATGTAAAGCTGTGTATCGTTGGCATAACAGTGAAAAGAAAAGTTGTACTGATAAATAATTCGACCTAAAGGCAGCATGTAAAGGGAAAATAGCAATATGTGTATATAAACATATATACACATACACATATATACAGATATATACAAATATACACATATACACATATATACTGTAGTAGTACATATACGAGATATATATGCATACAATTTCACGAGTTCCTCATCTTTCTGACTGTATAAATGTCGTGCATTGAATCTTAACAGAAATGCGAACGAGAGACGTTATTATCTTTGACCCATCAAATGAATGCGGTCATTTATTTTCAGAATCAAAGTTTAACATCAAACATTTACATTAATTTGGCAAAATATGAAAATAATAACAGACAAGTTTCACAAATAATGAGCTTCAATCACGCGGCGGTGATTGAGGACTTTGCTTCAGATATTTCTAAAATATCTGTACTGATTTTAAGAGAAAGCAGAGTTTAAGATGAAATGGAGATTTATCTTACAGAGAGATATGTGAGGGAATTAATCTGTGATGACCAGAACGTGCACGCTCCATCAGATCTCAGCTTGCGACGGTACGCTCGGTTGAAGTAGATCATTACCTGGTTGACGATGAAATCAGCTCGGTATAGAATCCTTCAGACTCTTTCAGCGTCTCCGTTGAGCAGCTGAAATCCTTCGAGAGTCGTGCGTGGTGTTCAAACAGAAATTATAATCCCAACATCGTCACTGCATTCTGTATTCCAACGGAAGCACTCTGGGCTTCAGACATCAGAGTTTTCTCCTTCAGCCTTCAGAACTCTCAGACTCTAGAACTTCTTCAGAACCTCCATCACTCTGAGACTCTTGGACTCTATCAACCCCAGACTCCCGGACTCTTGCAACTTTAACATGAACTGGGAAGTTGCCACATTTTAAATGGGTCGACTTCCGGGTCATTTGAGAGCTTTTGATTGGTCGATGGACCAGGAATAGAGGTGTGGTGTATGATGTAAGATGTTATTAAAAGTCAAGGATTGTTTCAGTGACAAACAGAAAGATTATTGTAGGACTTCAGACTTCGTGGAGTCTCACTCTTATTATCTTCTGAAAAAGTTTAAACATGACATTTTTCTCGGTAAACATTTTAGTTGACCGAGAACCGACCTTTAACATACTTACATTGCAGACAGAAAAATCAAGAAATGCATATTAACCTGATTTCTTCTTTGAATGAGGAATAAAAATCATTACTTACTGTTTATGTAAAATAAAAATGAGTAGTTCTCTTCAACCTGTAAGCATCAAGAACTAACACAATTTGATTATCAAACATTTGTAAAACAGTAATGATCATAGAGAATTGTCTTTTCTGCTTGATTAATTCAAGAAAGAAAGTCACCAGATGGCTCAAACTGTATTCAGATCAATGAAATAACAGTCTCTGTCCATCTGATAGATTTGAGGTCATCAGGGTCAGATCAGGTTCACTACAGTCCCCCCTTTGGAAATCATCACCTGTCCATGGGGATGAATTCCAACCGTGAACTTAGACCTTCAAATGTCCTTGAGCTTGATGTAATCCAGCAAGGAAGACCAAAGTCA
>NC_056510.1:47463652-47465818 GCF_014905685.2 Nematolebias whitei | reverse complement strand
AATACTCACCACAGTCCTGTTTGCTCTCTCAACCTGGCCTGAAGCCTGTGGGTGGTAGCCAATATGGAAGTTGGCTTTGACGCCTAGCGTCTTCCACAGTTCCTTCATTACTTCACCTGTGAAGTGTGTACCTTGGTCTGAGTTCACCCTAAGGGGAAGTCCAAACCTTGAAAATACATGATTCATTAACAACATAGCAGTGGTTTGTGCTGTGTCATTAGGGGCTGGTAGACATTCTACCCATTTGGTAAACGCGCAGGTTACCGTGAGAAAATATTTATTTCCTCTAGAGGTCTTAGTGAGTGGTCCGACCCAGTCGATCTGGAGGTCCGACCATGGAAATGCAATGCCTCTACTATGCAGTGGTGCTCTGTGAAGTGGTCTGGATGGTTGAAACTGGCCACAGATCAGGCACCCTTTTATGTAGTCCTTGACATCCTTTTTCATTCCAGGCCAATAAGCAATCTGTTTTAATGCTTTCAGCGTGGCATTGTCACCCTTATGTCCTGCGGACGGAAGGTCATGTGCATGGACTAACATCACCCCCCTGTGGTCATGGGGGACCACGAACACAGGTGAGGACGTCCGTCCATGAGCGAAAGTTAGGATGCCTTTAAGTAGTTTTAGCTGTTTGCGCAGCTGAAAGAGGACTTTAAGGTCTGGATTGGAATCCAGCTCGTCTTTCGATGGAGTGTATTTGTCTGGGTCAGTCAGATACAGCATCATCGAGTTAATTGCAGGATCCAACTTCTGAAGTTGGATGATGTCTGGGTCAGTCAGCATTGGGCGCACAGAAACTGTGTTTTCAGCAGGTTTAGCTGCAGCTTGTGCACGTGTGACTGCCATTACCTCAGTTGTAGCTTGTGACGACTGAGTGTTGAGTAGCCAGGAGGGGTCAAAGGACCACGTGGGTCCGTCAACGGCTCCTTCTTTGGCTAGGGAGTCTGCAAGGTCATTGTAGTGCTTGTCATCGCCTGGGACTCTAGAGTGTCCTGGAACTTTCTTCCAGAATATCTGTAGATCATGTGATGTCACTAAGTGATCACATGTCATGAAGAGCTCTTTGTGTTTTACCACCTTTTTGTTACTTGTGAGAAAACCGTTCTGTTTCCACAGAGCGAGATGACACAAGAAACTGAGTCGAGCATAGTTAGAGTCAGTGCAGATGACTAGCGTCTGGATGGAGCGTTCTAATGCCATCTGTAGGCCTATTAGGATTGCTGCTATCTCAGCGTACTGAGAAGACTGAGAGCCTAATTTATAGCCAAATGTGACCTGTTCTTGGTCCTGGAGGAGTACTCCTCCAACACCTGCTTTGCAGATTGTCTCGTGGTGGAATGAGCATCCATCCACGTACATTGTTGCCATATCTATGCAGATATTGAGAACTAACACAATTTGATTATCAAACATTTGTAAAACAGTAATGATCATAGAGAATTGTCTTTTCTGCTTGATTAATTCAAGAAAGAAAGTCACCAGATGGCTCAAACTGTATTCAGATCAATGAAATAACAGTCTCTGTCCATCTGATAGATTTGAGGTCATCAGGGTCAGATCAGGTTCACTACAATACATACACATATACACATATACACATATATACACATATATACATACACATATATACAGATATATACAAATATACATATATACATACACATATATACAGATATACATACACATATATACACATACACATATATACACATACACATACACATATATACACATACATACACATACACATATATACATATATACATACACATATATACAGATATATACATACACATATATACAGATATATACATACACATATATACAGATATATACAAATATACATATATACATACACATACACATATATACACATATACATACACATATATACACATACACATACACATATATACACATACATATATATACATACACATATATACACATACATATATATACATACATATATATACATAAACACATATATACATACATATATATACATAAACACATATATAGATACATATATATACATAAACACATATATACATATATATATACATATACACATATATATACACATATGTATACATAAACAAATATATACACATATATGTATACATAAACACATATATACACATATATATACATAAACACATATAT
>NC_056510.1:47463433-47463642 GCF_014905685.2 Nematolebias whitei | reverse complement strand
ACATATATACACATATATATACATAAACACATATATACACATATATACACATATATTTACATAAACACATATATACACATATATATACATATACACATATATACACATATATGTATACATAAACAAATATATACACATATATGTATACATAAACACATATATACACATATATATACATAAACACATATATACACATATATATACATAAA
>NC_056510.1:47460607-47463423 GCF_014905685.2 Nematolebias whitei | reverse complement strand
TATACATAAACACATATATACACATATATATACATAAACACATATATACACATATATATATACACACAAACACATATATATATATATACACACAAACACATATATAATAATAATAATAATAATAATCATTTTATTTTAAAAGCGCCTTTCATGACACCCAAGGACACTTTACAGTAAGAACAAAGATCAACAGGAATAAATTACATAAAGAACATAAAATACATACAGAATATAAAATGCATAAAGAATATAAAATACATACAGCAAAGTTAAGGATAAGCGAGTCTAAGAGATGTGTTTTCAGAGCAGTCTTCAATAGAGAAAGAGAGGTGGTGTTTCTTAAGTCAGGGGGTAGAGAGTTCCAGAGATGAGGAGCAGAGCAGGTGAAGGCCCTGCTCCCCATGGTGGAGAGGTGGGCAGAGGGTACATGGAGGTGTAGTGAAGAGGAGGATCTGAGAGAGCGAGAGGGGATGGAGATGTGTAGGAGGTCAGATAGGTACGGAGGGGCAAGGTTGTGGATAGCTTTGAAAGTGAGAAGAAGAATTTTGAAGACGATGCGTTATTTAACCGGGAGCCAGTGGAGCTGCTGCAGGACAGGAGTGATGTGGTTATAGGAGGAGGTTTGAGTGATGACACGGGCAGCTGAGTTCTGGACCAATTGTAGCTTCTGGAGAGATTTGTTGGGGAGGCCATAAAGAAGGGAGTTGCAGTAGTCAATCCGAGAAGTCACAAGACTGTGAACAAGGATGGCTGTGGAGCGGGGTGTGAGAGAAGGGCGGAAACGGTTAATATTTCTGAGATGGAAATAGGCAGACCGAGTGACATTGTTGATGTGTGAGGTGAAGGAGAGAGTGGTGTTGAGGATGACACCAAGACTCTTGACCTGAGGCGAGGGGGATAGTGGAGAGGTGTTAAGGGGGATGAGAAGATTTTCTGATTTTGAAAGAGAGTTTTTGGTACCGACAAGAATGATTTCTGTTTTGTTACTGTTTAGTTGTAGGAAATTGTTAGAAAACCAGTGATTTAGCTCATTGAGACAGTCGGTGAGGATGGAGAGTGGGTGGGTGGAGTTTGGTTTTGTTGACAAGTAGAGCTGTGTGTCATCAGCATAACAGTGAAAATGGACACCAAATTTACGGAAGATGTGACCTAGAGGAAGGAGGTAAATGATGAAGAGGAGGGGTCCAAGGACAGAGCCTTGGGGGACACCCGTGGAGACGGGGGAAGACTGGGAACGAAAGGATTTGAGCTGAATGAATTGAGTGCGGTCAGAGAGATATGATTTGAACCAGTCTAACGGAGTACCTGAGATGCCAATGGAGGTTAGTCTGTTGAGGAGGATAGAATGACAGATTGTGTCGAAGGCAGAACTTAGATCCAGTAAAATGAGGATAGACAGAAGAGCAGAGTCAGCAGCAAGAAGAAGGTCATTAGTTATTTTTATTAGAGCCATTTCGGTGCTATGATGAGGGTGAAAACCAGATTGAAACTCTTCATAAATGTTACTGTTGGATAGGTGAGAGTGAAGTTGACTAGCAACGGCTTTTTCAAGAACTTTGGAAATAAAGGGCGGATTAGAGATTGGACGAAGATTACTGAAGTTGGTAAAGTCAAGACCTGGTTTCTTGATGATGGGGGTGATGGCCGCAGATTTGAAAGCTGTGGGAACAATGCCAGAGGTTAGGGAGGAGTGGATGATGTTAGTGATTATAGGGAGCAGAGACGGGAGACAGGATTTAACAAGAACTGTGGGAAATGGATCGAGCTGACAGGATGAGGACTTAGACTTGCTGATAATGTCAGCAATGTCATCAGCAGAGGGGAGGGAGAAGACAGAGAAGGGGAGGGAGGGAGGGGGGAGCTCAACATAGATGCTGGGGGCAGTATTAGGTCCAAGGTGTTTATGAATTGAAAGAATCTTTTCATTGAAATAAGATATCAGAGATCTCTAAAAAAGTTAAATCTGGTCCTCTGGACATTCAAAAAAACAAAACAAAGCAAATCAACAAAAACAATGTAGAAACGTTTCGTCTCTCATCCAAGAGACTTCCTCAGTCTGAGGAGCTGTATTCAGCTCAGTCTCTTAAATAGCACCGTCTCAGAGTGGATCAACCAGTTTTGCTGCTGACAACCAAAACCAGCTGATCACATGCTCAAGAAGGACCATCAGCCTAACAATGGATTATTAGCACACAGATGGCTGTTTACTGTTCACAGAGGGCTGAGTGATACTAGCAATCACAGCATTGTAAGAGGGGGACAGTTGAACACATAGGCCTCCACCCCCTTTTAACGATGGACGATTTCTTTTCACAAAGATGGCCTCCTTTACTCCTCTCTCAAACCATCGTTCCTCTCTGTCCAGGATGTGAACATCTTCATCCCTGAAAGAGTGACCGCTGGCTTGGAGATGAGTGTAGACTGCAGAGTCCTGGCCTGATGATGTGGATCTTCTGTGCTGGGCCATGCTTTTGGCCAGTGGCTGTTGTGTTTCCCCGATGTAAGACTGATCACAGCCCTCCTGACACTGAACAGCATACACAACATTGCTCTGTTTGTGCCGGGGGACTGGATCTTTGGGATGAACCAGTCTTTGCCGTAATGTATTTTGGGGTTTAAAAGCCACTGGGACGTTATGTTTAGAAAATTAACGTCTCAGTTTCTCTGATACTCCCTCAACATATGGAATGACCACTGGTCTGGGTCTGGGTTCCTCCTTTTCACCTGTTGGCTGACTGGAGTCCTGTTTGGGTTTCTTCTCTGCTTTCGGGAAGGCCCAGTTAGGATATCCACATTGCTCTAGAGCCTGTCTTGTG
>NC_056510.1:47459977-47460507 GCF_014905685.2 Nematolebias whitei | reverse complement strand
TGCTCAAGAAGGACCATCAGCATAACAATGGATCATTAGCACACTGATGGCTGTTTACTGTTCACAGAGGGCTGAGTGATACTAGCAATCACAGCATTGTAAGAGGGGGACAGTTGAACCCGGAGGCCTCCACCCCTGTTTAATGATGGACGGTTTCTTTTCACAAAGATGGCCTCCTTTACTCCTCTCTCAAACCATCGTTCCTCTCTATCCAGGATGTGAACATCTTCATCCCTGAAAGAGTGACCGCTGGCCTGGAGATGTTGCTTCCTCCTCAGAATTATGAGGAAGAGAATAAAAACGCATCCAAGGTTATCACGCTTGATCTGAATGAGCTTGTGATGCTTTTTAGAGCAGGGTTAAAACGCAGTACAGCTGGACTGCCGTCAGCTTGAATTCTGAGACATGAGGGAGCAAAGAGAGGGCAGACAATTGTCTGCTTTCCGATGAGCAAAGGTAACCACTGGAAGTAGCGATAAGCATCTTTGCTTGCAGCCTCTCCTCCAAGGGGTCCAGAAGCTTACTTCAGC
>NC_056510.1:47453582-47459967 GCF_014905685.2 Nematolebias whitei | reverse complement strand
GTCGTCTGTTCATGCATCATCACTACAGACACCTGGTTTATTGACACAATCATTCACTCTCTTTGCCGACGCTAGAGCTAACAGCAGGGCTGTTTTAAATGACAGAAATTTAAGTAAAACTTGATCTAAAGGCTCAGAAGGAGCTTTGATCAGAGTGTGCAAGACCATCGTTCGGTCTCACTGTGGAGCTAGTGGACGTGACACCGGTCTGTGTTTCCATACACCTTTCAAGAAACGCTTCATCAACGAGTGATTAAAAACTGTTCTGTCACTGAAAACCTCGTGACAGGGAGAAATAATTGCAGCATAAGTCTTAATTGTGCCGAATGGTAGATCTCTGTCCATCCGCTGCTGCATAAAGGACAGCACGCCACCTAGTAGCCATGAAATGGCCTCCACGCCTTTCTCTGCACACAAGCGCTGAAAAACAGTCCACTTGATGTGTGCAGCATTGTGGTGGAAGCAGCTTGTGCGCCCTGAACGTATGCACCACATCCTGTGGGAGGTCCATCTTTTCTTAACGGATCTGTTCAGCGGACAGACCCAAAGATGCTGACCTATTTCTGGGTAACTCATCGCTCTTCCTGCCTGGAGGAGAGCGCCCCCCCACAGCAGTTTCCACAGCCGACCCGATATCAGTTGCTGAAGATTCGGGAACCACGGAGTGCATATGCGTTCAGGAGCTACGAGGATGACTGATGGTTCTTCCTCTCGGACCCGGTCCAGGGTCCATGATATCAGCAGGACTGTAGGGAATGCATAAAGGAGCCTTTTTTTTTGTCCACATGCTGTGAGCGAAGGCGTCCACTCCTAACGGTAGGTCTTGTGGGCTCAGTGAGAACCATAATTGACACTGGGCGTTCTCCCGTGTGGCAGACAGATCCACTGCTGCTTGGCCAAAAACTTCTCCAAAAACCGAGAAAATCAGCTCGGGATGGAGGCTCCAGTCTCTGTGACGGGGACCGCCCCTCGACATGATATCTGCTCACCTGTTCAGGAACGCTGGGAAAGTCCACTGCTCTGATGGAGAGCAGGTTCCTGTGTGGCCAACACAACAGCTATTTTGCGATGCATAACATTTGGGCTGAGCGCACACCTCCCTGACGGTGTATGTAAACTGCCGTCATTTGTTGTCTGTGTGGATCAGAACATGCTGATCCCGCAGCAGGGGCAAAATGCTGAGTCCCATTTCAGACCGTGAAAAAACATTCTAGCACATTTATGTGAAGCGACATGTGGTCCAACCACTGTGATCCCACTGCTTGGGACAGACGCATTCCTCCCAGCTTGACAGGAACGCATCTGTGAAAAATGAGACATGTGATGTAGGCCTGCTGATGGGAACTCCCTCTGACAGAATGAGGGGGTTTCCCCAGTGATTCAGATCGTTTCTCATGGGGGGGGGCACAAAGATAATCCACCTCTTCTGGCGCACAGGATCTATGCGCAGGCGGGTGAACCATCTCTGAAGGCGTCTCATATGAAGTAGGCCCAACGGAACCACAATGTGGGCCACTGTTATTGTCCCAGTTGTCGCATGACAGGCAGAACTGTCACTATGCTTCATAGTTTGACATGTGGGAGCTGAGCTGACAGAGCTTTAGCTCTCAGCTTTGATAAATGGCCCTCATTGTAGTTGAGTTAGCTCCACTTCCAGATAAACAATCATCTGGGACGGACAAACAGAAGTTTTTCCCAGTTTATAGAAACCCCAGGTTAGCAGGTGTAACTCTTGTGTTTTGGTCTGTGCGACAGCTTTCTAACTGGACCGAGCTAATAAGAGCTGATCGTCCATATAAAAGGATTTCTCATTCCTGCAATGTGTAATTCAATTCAATTCAATTCAATAATACTTTATTAATCCCAAAGGGAAATTATTTGTTGTTGTAACTCGTTATCCTCATTTCATTAAGAGATGTTATAGATGCTGATGGCTGTAGACGGGAAGGATCTCTTGTAAAGGTTCATCCCACAGTGGATCCTAAGAAACTGGCTGCAGATGCCGTCCGATCCGTCCACCCAGACTCGGCTGGCCTCTCAGTTCCCCTGGACTGTAGGACCGCTTGAATGCTGGGCAGAACTCCTCTCAGAGCGATGGCCACTCCTCCCAGCAGTCTGCCGAGCTCCTCATAGCTGTGGACAGACAACTGTAGGTGCTGAGGGACGATCCTGTCCTTCTGCTGTCATGAGCCGTGTTTCCTGCTAGTTCCAGGATCTCAGAGATCAGGCACTCGAGCACAGCTGGCAGGTAGATGAGAATGCGTCCACAGAACATCCTTTTCAACTCATTTGAGAGTTGGGGGCCATAGTTGAGATATTATTTGAGCTTTTGAGATGTTATTCAGCTGTTGTTGTAGAAAACTGCCTTGTTGCCATGGTTAAACATCATAACAAATGTCCAAAACTAAGAACATTTCAGTAAAAATCCTTCCAGCTGCACAGCATCTGATACCAGAGGAAACAATCATCCAAAAAATGTGATTTACATCCAGAAAAACAGGAATTACAGTTTCCAAAAGCAAAATCTCAGAATGAAATAATGACTGATTATGTAATAATCAGTATAATAATAATTATAAGTAATGACTGCAGAGCCATCTTCACGCATTTTGAGAATGTGCGTGGGATGTTTCAGAATGATGGAAATGTGAAATATGCGTTCTTCAGATCTATGGAGGTGAAAACCAGTTGTTCTGGTGAAGTTCTCCAGCAGCTGTTGGTAGCTCTGGAAAACACGTTTTTCGTCAGAAATTCCTGAACTTCTGACTGGAGAGATGAGCTCTGTTCTGGAGAAGACAGGACCGTCTCTACAATCCCTCTGAAATGGTGGGGGTTGAGCTGTGAACTGTTGCATGTAACTCCTTCTGATCAGATGGTCCGTCCATCTGTCCAGGGAACACACTCGCTGACACTCAGAGTAGCGCTCAGAGAGCGGGCACACATTTGTATTGTCATGTTTTTCATGAAGGTCAACCATACTAAAAAATCCTTACTGCCATCACTCCGGAGATTCTCCAGGGGAACCCAATGGGGGCTCAGGTAGAAAAAAAGCTGTATGTGTGCCTCTGTGCTGGGCCCAGGCTGCGGTCTCACATAGAACTGAGGTGAGTCGGTGCGTTCCAAAGGAGGCGTGAGCGCTTCTGAGTGAGACGCCTTTTCGGTGGAGGCTGCAGCTGTCGTGGAGAAACATGTTTACTCCCGCTGCGCGGTGAGCGGGCAGAAAAACAGCAGAAATTAAAAATAGGCTCTGGCTGAGAGACGAGGGATTTTACCAGACTCGGTCTGCTGAAAAAACATCATTTTAGCTGATGTGGCAGACGAATGTTGTGATATTTACTGAACTGCGGTGCCTTTTAAAACGTTGTTTAGAGGTTACTGGCTCGTTCTGTGTGGGGAATGTGTGAAGAGAGGCAGCTGAGAGATCAGCCGATCTGACAGACTCAGATGAAAAAACTTTCAGAGGTGTTTCTGTTTTATATCAAAACATACATCATCAAAAAACACATACCTTCCCCTCAAGGATCTGTTACCTGGTGGAGGGGGTCGGCGGAGGAGCGGGGCGTGAAATCGCTGCCGCAGCTGTGGGGTGCCTCTGGTGCTATTGCTGGCCAAGGTGGTCCCTCCAGCGGCCGGAGGGGCAGATGGACTGTGACGTCACCAGATGGTGTACAGTCTCTGAGACCTCCTCGGACCTCTGCGATTCCTCAAGGATGGTCCTGAAGTTGGCCCCAAACAGCGCCTCTGGGTGATGGGACCCTCCAGCAGGTCTTTCTGCAGCCTCTCAGACACAGATTATTTTTTTCCTTCTATTCTCCGGTGGAACAAACGCGTTTCCCCTCTCTCCCCCTCCCCACCCGCTTCCCTGCTGCGCTCTTTTGTCCTGTGAACTCTTAAAAAAAGCCTTTTTTTTCTGCATACCTCTTAATTCGAAGGATCAGCTGGTTTCTCAACAAAATCCATCATCTTCTCCCGACAGGAGTCAGGGTAAGGAGGACCCTCTTACCTCGACGGAAACAATTGGATTCATGGTGACAACTGGTTTTTGCTTTTTGGGCTGATGAAATCTGGATTGTCTACAAATTTGTGTGGATGTGTTGAAGCTCGACAGTGCTCGGACTGTATGTGGGAAGCTGTGAGTTGGAGTTGGAGCAGCTTTTATCAGGACTGTGATCTTCCTGGCAACACTCATGAATGGTGGGAATAATCTGGAGAAGCTGTGAGCTCGGCTTTTGGAGTAAAGGATCAATTCGGCTATTTTGGAGTTTCCATCAGAGAATATATACAGCAAGACTTTAAAGGCATAAACAACAATTCACAATTTCTGCCTGACCCAAACTGTGACCTTGATGCCGGACTTATCTCAACTCCTCCTGGAATGTTTTGAAAACAACAAAGATGCTTTGACTGTTTCCTCACCCCTCCCTTTCCCAAGGCCGTGAACATGTAACAGAACCTCAAATGAGCTGAAGATGAATGTCACCTCTTATCTGGACAATGGCTGATGGGGGGCTCTGGACTATGCTACGTCTTTCTTTAAAAAAATTCAATGTCTTCACTGGCCTATATATTCATGTATAATGTCTGTTTATGTTGCTTTGCTGTGGTAGGTTTTTTTTGTGCCTCAAATTGTGTCCTGTCTAAGACACTGTGTGAGAGATCTTTTTTTATACAGTCTCTCCTCATGTTTTCTTCCTTTTTCTCATCTAAGCAAAATATTATTCTGAATAAGAATAAGAAGGCTGTGCTAATAATTTTTAGCCGCAGCTTCATGCACTCAGCCCATCTTCGGACGACTGTACGTACATATTTGCGTTGTATCTCGGTGCAATGCTAATAAAATTTATTCTGATTCTGATTCTGAGAGGCGGAGCCAAGTGGTCCTCTGGATCATGGTCATCCAGGCGGCGATGCAGGACAGGCAAATCGCAGACGTTGCACGTGTTTAAGATGACATCAGCAGCTTTACAGAGAGAGCTCTTTGTCTCCTCCAGCAGGTCTGCTTCTTCCAGCCTCTTCAAGATGCTGTAGGCCAGCAGGGCGACGTTGTTGTTCGCTGCGGCCGTCTGGGATGATAACTGGTGAGCTCGGTTGGAGACCTTGTCACCATCTTGTCATGCTTCCCTGGAGGGACAAGTTGCTGGTCCATCCTGGAAGCGTTTTCCCCAAGTGCCACCCGCCAGGCTTGGCTCCGGGGGGGATTGGGACGGAGGGTAAAACACCGATCAGTAAAACCCTCCACTCTGGAGATGGAGGCAAAGGTGAAGACGGGAGGCAAGGGACAGAAAGTCCTTTGTGTTATCATCCTCCTGGATTATGTCGGGCAGCTCCGAGAGGAGGGCACCAACGGCTGGGAGCGGTGTGGTCGCCGACGTGGGAAGATCCGAGGTGACTGAGCACTCGCTCAGCCACTCGTCTTCGGTCACTACCCTTTCCAGGAGGGAAGAGGCATCTCCGCATCGCCTTTCTGAAAGGAGTCATTCGGTTCACTGCGTGACTCTGCGTCAAAGAAGGTGGTGGCGTCGTCCCGCGCATAGCATCCAGACACAGAAAAAAAAAATTCAGCATTGCTGCTGCCAACAATGCCTTTTTCGAGGAAATCATCTGATTTACCTCGAGAGAAAAAACACGATAGAATAGGCGGGGGTGTCGTCCAGCAAGTAGCGTCCCTCCACGGAAACACATTCAGCGGGGCTGCTGCTGACATTGCCTTTTTGAGGAAATGATTCGGTTACTGTGAGCAAAACACATTAGAAAAGGCGGTGGCATCATCCATCAGGTAGCGGCCCGCCACGGAATAAACATTCAGCGGGGCTGCTGCTAACATCGCCTTTTTAGAGGAAAACATACGATTACCTCGAGGAAAAAACATGTTAGAAAGGGCGATGGAGTCGTCCAGCGGGTAGCGGCCCGCCACGGAAAAGCACTCCTCGTCTCTTACCTTGAACAAGGCTGTTCGTCTGCTTCTCCTTGGGGAGGAAGAACTCACCGGGACGGCAGGAGGTTGGCGTGGCGGAGACCCAGGCATCCTTAGCAAGGGTTGTGCCGGTTAGAGCTAGAAAACAGGTTTCAGTACAAGGTGAGAATTTATTTAGAAATTTCTGGTAATTTGAAAAGAGTACAAATTATTAAAATGATTTAATTACACACACACACACACACACACACACATACATACATACATACATACATACATACATATATATATATATATATATATATATATATATATATATATATATGTGTGTGTGTGTGTGTATATGTGTATATATATATATATATATGTGTATATGTGTGTATATATATATATATATGTATATATATGTATGTATATATATGTGTGTGTGTATATGTGTGTATATATATATATATATATATATGTGTGTGT
>NC_056510.1:47437317-47453482 GCF_014905685.2 Nematolebias whitei | reverse complement strand
GCTGAAGTAAGCTTCTGGACCCCTTGGAGGAGAGGCTGCAAGCAAAGGTGCTTATCGCTACTTCCAGTGGTTACCTTTGCTCATCGGAAAGCAGACATGGCACCCCAGATGGGACCCACACGGTCCCAGAAGTGAAGACGCGCTACAGAAGACTGATAAGCGTCGATAGAGCAGCTTTAGACAGTAAGGAGCTGTTGGTGACTGGGAGACCCCCCAGTTAGTACCCCCAATAGATCACTAGAGGCTAGTGAGGAGGGGTAGAAGGCTTACGAGGGTTACTGACCATAATCCAGAATCGTAGGTAAGCAGCTAGTCTGTCCTAGTCCAAAACGTTAGAATAAAGTCTGGAGACTTTGAGGACCGACAAACTTGACCCGACAAGAAAAGACATAACGATGGCCTCAGGAGAGGCATCTACGAGTGTAGAGCCAGACAAACCCGAGCCGGCTCAGGCGAGCCAAGAAGAACAGAAGCCAGTAGAAGGAAAGACAGATGGCCAAAAGATAATGGTACAAAGTACAGGAGGAAAACCAGTAGGAGTAACCAAGGTGGAAGTCATCCTATATGGAAAAGGGTATCATACCTGGAATCCAGCAGTGAAGGGAATACTAAGAGAAAGTAATCCCCAGCTAGATGGAAAAGTTCTGGAGGAAGGACTGGAAAAATTTATAAGAGAAAAAGGAAAGTTTTGCTGTACGACAGCCCGGAAGGGAGTCCAAACAGTGGTGGTAAGAGACCCAGGAGTAGCAAAATCAAAAAAAGAAGTAAAAAAATGGTTACAATGGTGGGTACAACAGATAGAGGCACGAAAAGAGACGACAATAGTGACAATAATTAGCCCCTCAATCGAGTATGACCCCATAGTAAAGATGATATCCAAAGTGACAGGATTAGATGGGTACATTACAAACCCTCTATGCAGGGCAACAGCAAAATATAAAGAGTGTGAAGAAGAATTGGCAAGAATGAGGGAGTATAGAAAAGAGAAAAAATCACAGATGGATCCTGAAAGTGAGCACAGCTCCGTTACACAAACCCCCGAAGCGTCGGAAAATGAAGAAGACCAAAGCGAACCAGAGGACGTGGTTTTAAAGAATATACCCCCCCTCAATATTAAAATGGAGGGAGAAAACCCAGGAGGCATGAGGCTAAAGCAAGGAGTTTACCCTCCAGCCTCTCATCACCCCCCCACGTTCGTGAGCTCCACTCCAAACCTGAGTGCATACAGAGAAATTCCCAAATACCATTCAGATACAGACGAGGAAGCCAGAGCAGAGCAACTGAGATTACTAGCAGGTATGATCAAAAGAGAAAACGAACCTGAAGGAAGTAATAATGAGAGCACAGGGTGTAAGGACTATCTTAAACAGGTTGACAAGAACTTAGATCTGCTTGCCCAAAGTATAGTGGAAAGGATGGGGAGACTCGAAACCACTGAGACTGGGTGGGCAGAAAGGGGGTTACGAGGAATACGAAAACAAGAGCAGACAGAACCGCTAAGAAACCAGCCGGTTAAACGAGAATCCTAAAAAGAACCCCTCGGGAGAAACCCCAAAAATTCACAGAAAAAAGAAGGCTAAAGAAAAACACCTAGAGCCAGAACCTGAGTCATATTCCAGTCAAGAGGAGGGGGAAAAAGAAAATTTTCAAAAGGAACCAAAAACGAAAATCAGGCAAACAGCAGGGCTCAAACAGGTTCTAGAACCACTCCCGAAAGAGACTCAATGTGTGAAGTTTCAAAATGGTACCCGAGTATACCAAGTGATAGGGACACCATGGTCTATAGAGGCAGATGCGTTACTGGTGTTTAAAAATCATAAATACAAAATCCATAACTCAACCTACAGAAAAGCTTTAAAGAAAGTAGCCGGTAGGGAGTACCAAGCTGAAATAAAACAACTCACTGGTGGACCACATAGCAAAGAGCCAAACACAAGAATGACCAGTGGAGCTGATGCTCCGTACTATGCGATAATACACATCCCAATTCGAAGCTATAAAGAAGCAACCGATGAGACCAGGTATCTCAAGGAAATGTTAGAAGCTCTGCAGAAAGGAGTGTTCCGAGCCATAGAGTTCGGCTTCAGACGCATAGTGATAGGAATAGATGGGCTCCGGTCCCATCATTTGCAGTGGGAGAAGGCTGAGAGAATAGCGGTCAATTCAATGACGTATCTGGCCAAAGACATGCCAGCGGAAGCCCACTTAAAGGAAATGATTATAGTGACCCCCACTCATCTAGATGAAGATCGGAAATCCAGGGTTGTGGCCGCAATGACAAAACAAGAAGAAAGACCAATCAGAGAACCCCTAAAGTTAGGGAAAGAAGACACAGAAAAATCATCAACACCGGGATCATCACCGGGAGCCAAGAAAAGTGAAGACCCATTAAGGATTAGTCCTCAGGGGTCGAAAATGTCCCTGACCTCACCCTCAGAAAATGACCTGATAAGTACAACCACAAGACGACGCAGAAGCGGAGCAGACTCACGAGAGGGACAGCCAAAGAGAGAGACAGTGACAAAAATACAACCCTTAAACATAGAGAGTGAGGAGGATGACGACGAGAGCTCTCAGGAAGAACCAGATGCAGACCCGAGTCAGGAAGAAACCGATGACGAAGGTAGTGCCAGTCTAGGATCAATAGCAGGCCAATACGACGGTCCAGTTAAGCCATTAAGAATAGGACAAAGAAAAGGACAAAAGAAGGAAGTAGAAATACTGGACGTACATAGAGTATCAGAAAGGTTAGCCAGGGGCTTGAGTTGGGGCCCGGTGCAGGCGAGTGATGGGCGTCGAACTTACATCCCTGAAGCTGGCCAAAATCACTATGACATTCCACCAGTATGGGCAGACAGGTCAGAAGAAACGGTGGAACTGACTGTTAAAGCTACTTTGGGAGAGTGGGCCAACATTTTGATGATGCCCTCATACCCCACCTTAGCAGCCCACAAACCCTTAACCAGTAAGTTTAGGACCGCGTACTTAGGGATTGTACATGATGTGATGCTGAGAAGAATGAAAAAGACGGCCTACAAATATGCCCAAGAAACAGAAAAGAAATTGCGAGATGAAATATCGGCCGATGAGGAAGATGATACATACCCGGCCGAGACAGGCCCACCGTATCAAATGCCTGAATCAACCCATGAGCCCAGGCAGGCTAGACAAAACCAAGCCCCAGGCCCAGAAACTGACAGTTATCGTGAGTACAAAAAGCTGAAAACCTTAGTGAGAGAAAAACAACCCCAGGAGACCACCGAGGAATACATCAAAGATGTGTGGCCCATGGTAGTTAGCTCCACTGAGTGTGATGCAGCAAAAAAGTTGTGGCTAGGTAATGTCACCACAAACCCAATGAGCAAAGGGGAATCAGCTCAAAGCCAGTATGAGAAACTAGTCCTAGAAGACATGGACGATGAAGACTCTCACATTCAGCGGGCGAGAATGCGCATGGATCAAGGCCAACGCCTTACCCCAGTTTGGTATCAACTTAAACAGGTAATTCCCCCTAAAAGGTATGTTAAAGCCTTAAGGATAGTATCCAAGGGTAGAAGGGGAGAGCTCACCTTTGCTAGAATGCCTCATGAAACTAATGACGCCCAGATAGACCAGGCAGTAAAATCGTATGACCTAGAGCAGCTGTTCTGGGAAGAAAAGAAGAAAAGTGAGAGCAGGCAAAGCCAAAAACCACCAAAGCCAACACAAAAGGCCCCTCAACAGCCACAATACAGAGAACAGTTCCCGAGACAGCAAGGGACACAGTACAGGGAGAGACCACCGAGGCAGTCAGAACCTCAATATAGGGACCAACAACCAAAACGATTTTCAGCTCCAGCTTCAAACTCCACACCACAGAAAGGAGGTAAATACCTACCCCCGGAAGAATATGCAAAACTGACCCCAGAAGAAAAAAGAGCCCTCCATGAATCCCGTGAGAAAGGGAGTGGAGGGCCAGCTAAATAATGGCAGAAAGGTTGCGGGTCACTCTGGAAGATGCCTATTGGGAGGGGGACGAAATCTACACTAAAGTAGAGGGAGAACCTTACCTAATAGATTCCGGAGCTGAGGTGTCTATGACCCGCAGGAACCTAAAAACAGTAGGACACCTGACAGTTAAGTTAGCAAACGGAAAAATTGAAACAATGCCTTACGGGTTATGGCAAGGAATTGTGTGGATAAAAGGACCTTATAACCTTATGACAATTACCGATCTAAAAGAACTAAAGAAACCAAAAAAGAATCGAAGAGCCTTAAACAGAAGGTTAGAAAAGCTAAAATCTAGGCTAGTAAAAATAGGGTTCACACACAAACAAAGTGAGTCCGAAGACTGGTATAAACCTGTAAATATCCCTGAAGTGACAAAACAAAAAATAGATGAGAGTGACTTCTCCCCGGCTGGTAAAGAGAAGTTAAAACAAATACTAGAGGAAGCCTCAATAGCCAGATTTAAAAATGATTGCGGGGACCTAGGCCCAAAGTTTGTACATATAATCGAAGGAGGAGTACACCCACCCGTAAGACAATATCCCCTGAATCCAGGAGCAGTGGAGGAAATGAACAAAATTGTGAAAGAATTAGGAGCGTTAGGAATTATTAGGGAAGAAACAAACCCCATAACTAACAGCCCAATCCAAGCAGTTAAGAAACCCGAATCAGCAGGAGGAGGGTGGCGACCAGTGATTAATTTTAAAGCCCTTAACAGGCGAACAGTGGCCAACAGAGCGAGCCTAATCAACCCGCAGGGCACCCTAAAAACTCTACAAGTGAAAAAGTACAAATCTTGCATTGATTTAGCAAATGGATTTTTCTCTCTTAGGCTGGCAAAACAATCACAGGGAAAGACAGCTTTTACCCACCAGGGAAAAAGCTATGTTTGGCAGCGGCTACCGCAGGGATATAAAAACTCTCCTAATGTATTTCAGTCGGTCGTGATGGACGTGCTCAAAGACTTAGGCGCCACAATTTACATCGACGATGTGTTTATCGCAGATGACACAGAGGAAGAGCACCTGGAGAGGTTAGCTAAAGTGGTGCAGCGAGTCACAGAGGCAGGATTGAAACTGAATTTGAAAAAATGCCAGCTTGGACAGTTCCAAGTTAATTATTTAGGGTTTCAAGTGACAGCAGACCTAGGACTCTCAGAAGGGTATAGGGAGAAACTCGAACAAATTCAGCCTCCTGAGTCAGAGAACGACCTACAGAAGATCTTAGGGCTGTGTAATTATGTGAGAGATCATGTCCCTAACTATCAGAGATATGCCAAACCACTGTATGCCTGCCTAAAGAAAAAAGAGAATGACAGTCAAAATAGCAAAAAATCATGGGTCTGGACAGCAGAAAACCAACAGAACTTAGAAGAACTTAGGAAAAAGATTCAGGAAGCAGTAAGGCTAGAACCAAGAAGCCTAATGACAAAACTCATAGCTGAAGTCAGCTGCGACAGTGATGATGCCATGATAGCCGTGAAGAACGAAAACGGTGGATTAGTCACTCTATGGAGTTACACCTTGACCTCAGTAGAGAAAAAATTTCCTCAGGAAGAAAAAGAGCTAGCAGTGCTTGCTAGATACTGGGGGACATTAAAAGATTTGGCCCAGGGGCAGCCTATTAGAGTAGTGACACAAAGCCAAGTGCACAAGTATCTCAGAAAAGGGACAATAGAAAGTACCAAAGCTACCAACACAAGATGGGGTAGATGGGAAGATATTCTATTAGACCCGGATTTGGAGATAGGCCCTGCACAACCAGTGAGTAAAAAAGCAGCCAAAGAAGTGCCCGAAGAACCGAAGCAGCACGACTGGACTCTCTATACAGATGGATCCAAAAAAGGGTCAGATCAGGTAGCACATTGGGGATTTATCCTCAAATATCAGGGGAACGAGTGCTGCCGTAGAAGGGGGAGAGTACAGGGTAGTGCACAAACAGGCGAAGTTACGGCAGTACTCGAAGGGCTGCTAGAATTAACTCACAAGAGAATAAGAACAGCTAAAGTAGTGACAGACAGCCACTATTGTGCACAAGCTCTAAAAGAGGATCTAGCCATCTGGGAAGAAAATGGATTCGAGAGTGCGAAGGGCAAAGTGGTAGCTCACCATGACTTGTGGAAGAAAATAGCTGAGATCAGGCTAAATCTGAAGTTAGAAGTAGAGCACCAGAAAGCCCACACTAGAGAGGGAAAATACTGGCAAGGCAACGAAGAAGTTGACCGCTATGTACAGCAGAGCAAAAATAGTCTTTGTCGGGATCGAGGAGTGGGACAGAACCTCCGAAGGTCGGAGGGTCCCAGAGAAGTACGTGGAGCAGGTTGTACGGAGCGTGCATGAGGGTCTAGGTCATGCAGGCGTACAACCCACACGTAAAGAGTTGGAGTGTCAGGAGCTCAGGATCCCGTTGAAACAGGTCTGCAAGGTGTTGCAAAACTGTGATGTATGTGGTCAATACAACGCAGGAAGGCGAGGGCACCGAGTGGATGGACAGACCATCAAGAGTACCACACCATGGGGTTTAGTATGCATGGATGTAGCTGGACCTATGGGAGTTACAGGCAAGAAGGGAGAGAAATACCTTCTAGTGCTAGTAGACTCGATGTCAGGGTACGTGGTGGTGAAACCAGCTAGAAAAGCTAATGGCAACAGTGTTGTTAGTATGCTGGAACAAGTCTGTGGATCGTTAGGAGTTCCAAAAGAGTTGAGAACCGATAATGGGACACACTTCCGCAATGCACAGGTGGATCACTGGTGTCAGACTTTTGGGGTCATGCGCGTTTATTCGCCTCCTTACACACCTCAAGCCAATGGAGTAGCAGAAAGAACCATAGGTTTAGTCAAAAATTGGATAGCTAAAAATGCTAATACCAAAGAATGGAGTACTAAAACTGTGGAGATAGGTCAGGCCTTGAATGACAGGAGAAGAGCTGGTAGACCCTCCCCCTCAGAAGAGCTCAACCAACGATGGTTTAGCACGCCTGAAGTTGGGCGGAGCTCTGAGGATAAAGAGGAACAGTCAGACTCTGAGGCCCCATTCAGGGTAGGACAGAAGGTGTGGGTCAGAGCACAGGATCACCCATCAGCAGTTGCAGTGAAGCCTAAATATAACACCACAGACAGAGTGAGAAAAGTGTTAGATAAAAACACAGTTGAGCTAGAGAAGAAAGGGATCCAAGGAATAGAGCAACTGAAGCCAGTTCCTAGCTAGTTGAAACCAGAAACCAGAGTATGGCCACAGAACCAAGCACCATGCTCCCCTATATTAGACTGGCCACTATATGCGGGGGAGTGATACTAAGAAGAACAGTCTCAGGGCTTTGGACGGGTAGGGCCTTGAGCACATTGGAATATGCAAAGAAAGGATACCTGTCAAAAGAAGGAGAAACCTTCAGGTGGAGCTTGCAGGAGAACAATTGTACGCTCTGCCTGAAACCAAGTGGATTACCCCTTCTCTGGGAAGGACCAGGGACGGAAAAGCCCATCAAGCCTAAAGCAAACAAGATGGACGCACGTCAGCTGCAGATAAAACCTGTAAAGGTAATGGACGCATTCATTTGTGGAGAATGCAGGATTACCACATTACCTCAAGCAACTATCATCACACAATGGGATATAAGCGGCAAAGGCCCACAAGACTGTGCATGCGAGTGGGATGGCACCGAAGTAAAATACTGTTCAGCCTGTGATACACAGATGGAGGAAGGCCAACTGCTGCACTCTGAGAGGGCAATGGGCTGGCAAGTAAGGAGGTATCACAGCCCCCTCAAATCTTTCAGAGCTCAACTTGATGAAGATGAAACCAGGACCTCGGAAGGATCCCTGACCGAACAGCAGTATGACCAAGAACTCATCTACAGCTGTCTAAAAGTAACTCCTTCAGCCCCACTACTATATCCGGAACTAGGAGAACTAGATGAAAGAAAAAAGAAGCAGCAGCACAGGAAAAAGTTAAATCCCAGAGAATTGCTCGAGCAGGCCGTACAACGAGCCTGGCCTTATGATTCTTCGAGGGGTAAGAAAAGGAATGCCCCCCTCGGTACTCAGCAGTTTCCCTTAGTTTTTAGAGTACTTCGAAACCAAACAAGCGCAGGGAGCAAAAAAGAAGAGGCAGGTATGTTACCTGACGAAGAAACCGGCGAGGCTGGACAGAGAGGCTGGACAGGGCCCTGGGAATTAACAACATGGGCTCAGTTGATTACGGAGGTAATCATGAACCAAGAAGTCCCCCTGGTGCCCCTGCCAGACGTCCCCCGAGAGACCGGAACCAGATATAATAACTTGTACTATTATACTACCAGTCTGGACGGATGGGCCAGGCATGAAGCTAAACCCATGCAGAAAACAGTCGAATTCATAGTAACCCCTGAAGCTTGGGAGAGGAAAGGAGTACTTCAAATCCCCGGAACTGCTGCGCAGAGGGCAGGAACGCCCACAAAGCCCGACTCCACCCAGAGGGTTAAAGTTTCCGTGCAGATGGTCATTGCACCATACCAGGGAGTGTACTCGGTGGGAGCTGCAGTCCACCCGATCCAGGAAGAAGGAACGTGCCTGGAGGGAGCCACAGCCCACCCAATTAAGGAATACAAAAACTGCTCGGAGGAGTCAGTAGCAAACAAAACTGAGAAAAAAGGACTGAAGAATTGGGCCAAAAAAGCATTCCAAGGAAAATGGAAGCATGCAGACAAGAAAGCGCGCAAGTAGAAAATGAACAAGGGGTCGCTGGACTCATCGCTGGGAGCAAGAAAAGAAAAGGTAAAGAACCTCTAAGAAAAACAATAAAAAACCCAAGCCACATCTGGAAAAAAATAGGACACGTAAAACAAGTCAGGCCTATTGAAACATGTTGTGTTAAAACCAGTGCAATAGCAGCCTTACCAACATGGAAATATAAAGTAAATGCCTTTAATACTCAGAGTAGCCATACAACTGAAGAAGAAGTGCAGAATATGTTGTTTCAAGCACCCGGAACTGAGACATATAAACCGGCCCTGCTTGTAAGAGGCCAAGTGGTGGAATTAGACAGACCAAAGAAGGACTTTTCAAACTTCCTGGCAAAAAACAAAAAATTATTATAATTCACATCTGCAAACATTTAGAGAAGCAGATCTCACTAGAGCTAGCCACAGAGTCCCTGGCCTAACCCTGTTAAGTGATAACTTAAAATTCCCATATAACCCTAGTCCGATGGGAACACCATGGATCTTTAATATGGTCCAAATGGAAATAAAGAATAAATCAGTTACACTCAAGTGGGGCCCAAACTATGAAGAACCTCACCAAACAGACTACTGCGAGATCTCGCTGGGAGGACTGATAATCTGGGCTACGAGCCCAACGCTGAGAACAAAAATCAACAAGAGAATAGCGGAACCAGAACGAGTGGTGATTGAAAATACCCAGTTACCCCTGAAAATGTTGTATGATCGAGTCCAAACTCCACTTGACAGGTGGGGTTCACACCCCACACGAGCGGCTAACAGAATAAAAGTATCTTACAGAGGACACCCGCTGATCAGCCTGACAACAGCGCTGACAGAGATGGGAGAAGCCTACGACCAGCATAAGGCCGCAAGAGAGGAGCTGGTGGAGCGAGTTATGGGAGAAGCAATGGAGAGATATGGTGATTGGGATGAAATGATTAGCTATCTCGGCGATCAGCTTGAGCCAACGGAGGGACCCCTAGGAGAACCCTCTGAGTGGTCAGTCAGGCAATGGAAGTGGGTGTGGCGAGGATTAAGACCGGACTTACACCACCCCTCACCGCTCAGTGTAGAACTTTATAAAGGGCGAGTAACGAATAGAGATCACAGAGGACCTGGACCCGAGCAGCCCACGCATCCGATCTACCAGAAGACAAGATACCCTAAGCGAGCATGTCTAATCGCACCTTCACCAGGGGCCCCGTACGTGAGGAAGATATTATAAACTCAAAACGCCTTAGCGCTGGAGTAGCCAACATTTTGATCCAGTGCAAACAAACTGGCTCGAAGATACCAGCCTTAGAAACTACGAATGGCATAGTATGGCTCGACAAACCAGAGTTCAACCTCCCCAATTATGATAACCACTCGACAGACTATTTCTACTCAAACCGCCAGTATAAAAGAAGGCCTCCTCTGGAGGTCCCCCAAAAGGAACAGTATTCAGAGGAAATACATCTCCCCAGAATAACCGTAGGGTCATATCCCCAACCTTGTCCACCAACATCCCCATGGATATTCAACGTGGTATACCTAACCCTATGGGGAAAAGAAATGAAGTTCAGATGGGGACCTAATTACCACGAACCGTATCAAAGCCGCTTTTTCGAAGTATCGATAGGAGGCATAATGATCTGGAGCACAAGCCCACAAATGGTGGAAGCCATAACCAGAAGAATGGAAAACCCAAATCGGTACGTAATTGAAAATCAACACCTGCCTATAAGAATTGAAAGACAGCGAATGCTTGAGTCGGGTTGCATACTCTGGCCTTGGACAGAAGGTGGTTATGCAGTACGAGTCCTGTATCAAGAAAGCCTCTTAATAATGCAAATAGAAACATTAGCGAATGTGTACAGGCCAGACTCCCCTATGGACATGGAACATGGCCCAGTCATGACTCCATATCTACCCAAACGCAAAATCAAATGTTGGCAGGTAAGACAATGGAAATGGGTGTGGAAAGGACTACAGCCACACCCTTCTCCTATATACCTGGAACTCCTTAAAGGACGAGTAACGACAGCCCGCCGACACTCAGAGCCGAGACATTGAGGACGAAGGAGCAAGGGCCCCTCTCGAAATGATTCACATGAGAAACAGAAACTCCAACGGTGATAATCCAAGTAGCGATGAAAGCGATGATGAAGCGACCCCAAACCGACCTATGGACCGTCAAAGGATTACGATTTTGGATAAAGCGACTTGCCTGCGAACCCTGCTGCGGGGACTCGTAGTGTTAATAGGCTTAGCAATGTTGTTGGTTATCTTATACCAAGCCGGAGTCAGACCCTGGAGCCTGACACATGTGGCAGTTGCCCATGGAAAATCAAAATATGCAGACATGAACTGTTGGGATATCGCTACACAGAATATTTCCTTGCCATGGAATCCGGCAAAGAACACCCAGAACCAAATAGCAGCTTGGAATAAAGTAAAGAAAGAGGGTCATCAGGCCTGGATGAACAGACTGAAAGTCACGGCAGGATGGAGCGCGGCATTAATGGCCGGAAACCTAACAGTAGCAGACCATTCCACCGAACCAGAATCTGACGGACCCAATTGGGTCGTCACAAATCTAATAATACTACCAGAGAAAAGAGTCATCGGAATAGCAATTTTGAAAGATCAGATCAAACGATCAACAAGATGTAATTGGATACAGCCCCAGGACGGACCCCCCGAGTGGCATTGCGATTGGATATGTCGACCGTTGATTGGATTAAAGCATCAAGGTACTGGGACCGAGAAGTAATTCTTCCGGCCCCACCTAAAAACGACAGCTGCCAGGCAATTCTCCCTCGTCGGGAGTTCTGGGGCGACATCCACTTAGATTGTGACCGGATCCCCCCTCTCATTCGAAGGAATCACACAGGTAAAAACCTGAATTCGACCAATAATAAGGTAATCCACACAATACGATATGAAAGAACGCTCAAAAAAAATGCTACAGACTGGGGATCTAACAGGCGCCCTACACCGCCTCCCCATGCCACGGTTAAGGTCAAAACGAAGCAGGTATATCAGTACCAAACAACAGAGATAAATGGGATAAAAATGATTGCCAGAGCTGACCTGAAAGAGCAATGTATAAAGAAAATGAATAAGCTACCATATTGTTGTTGGGACCGATATTCTGAATGCCAAACTCAAAATTATCTACCCATAACTCCAGTACAGAATCAGCGTTATTATTACTGGAGTTGGGCAGCCATATTCCACCCACATAATGCCTGGCATGAGAACTGGTTGAATGCGACATTACCATGGGTCTGGATTGCGTCTGGGCTGACTCACTTCGAAGGTGACTTCGTGGAGGGGTATGCCAGGACTCATGAGGGCCTCATGGGACCATATTATACAGACATGTATATACAGAAACTACCAAAACCAGATGAGCTTCTCAATGCACCTAAGGGCGATTTTGACAAAATAGACAAATGTGTAGCCGAGCGAATTTTTCTTAGTCTTAACAACTCGGTGTGGCAGAGTAGTGGAGCGTCGCCTAGATGTAGATTATGGGAGACAGAAGTCGCCGTTATGTCCACATGGCGATATGACTGCACAGAATTACGTAGACAACAAACGGTTAAAATCTTGCTCCAAGCATGGCATGAATATCATCAACGAGATGACTCTAGAACATGGTGGGGGTTTCAGGAAGAAGAAATTAGAGAATGGGTAGCCCCATGTTTGCAACTTTCAAATAACTACTGGATTAAGTATCAGTATTTGGCCACGGTCTATTCTAAAGAGCAAGACATATGGGCCAGTGCCCTGTATAGACCGGATAGGTATGTTAGTCCCAGACCATGGCACATGACTTGTGATAAGGCAAAAACACAATGTGTCATTACATTAGCTCGAAGGCCTTGTGGTACGATACTAGGATGGGAAAGCTACTGTAAGAGTTATTATGGGTCTGAATACACCTTGCACGCAGCAAAGGTAGTGTGGAAAAAATATAGCGGCAAGTGGAGAAGATCAGTACCTGAGGGTACCTGCGTAGATAAGATATTAGGATATCAGCTTCACGCCAGGAAACAAGTTCAAGGAGTAATAGTTCCCTTTGTCTCAGATTCAATGATAGCTTTAGTAGAAGGCCACGCAGTAAGACGCAGCCTGTGCTTAGGCGATGAGATAGATGGCTATGAGTGGGTAGGCCCGAATAAAATCTACTCGAATCTCACATGCCAGTATCCAGAGGAAAACTGGAAGAAATGTGGCACACAGGAAGATGAACACACTTGCGCATGGTATGAAACCGTTAGTTACACCGTTGGCCGAAAGGTCACAGAGGTGGTGAAAGGCGTAGGTGAAGTAATCAAAGAAGGTGGAGAAACGGTAGAAGGATGGATAGTTAGTATCTTCCTCAAAATATGGCCTTTTTTGTTAGGCGTAGTCGGGATGATAGCTATTGCCTTATTAGGTAAAGTATTCTTACAAGAGTGCCTCAGAGCTGGATGCCGCCCATGGAGGAGGAGCTATAGGCCACCCCCATCAGAGTAGGGTGCGGCTCAGCCTTAAATTAGATAAACAGGGAAGCGGCTTCACTCTCACCCCGGGAGCAGTAAAGAGCAAGGATCAGGACAGAAGCAATTCAAAAATCTCTATGGACAATCAAGACGACTGCGTGTCTTATACTCCAACCACCGATGTGAGTATTATAGATTGGGAGACAGATACTACGATAACCCCCAATCTTACCATTTTGTCAGAATGTCCAGCCTATTTTAATGGGAGCAATATAGAATACTTTTTAACAATGGTTGCATGGATGTGCTACTGCCACACAGGGGATTGGAGTAAGGAAAGGTTGATAAGATTTCCAGTAGCGGTTCAGACGTACGCTAGAGTGATAGTATCCCATGTGATACTCAGACGACCTGAGATATCGCCTCATTTCTTTGTTACCTATCTGTTAGGAAGAATCAAACTCACCTACCTGCAGAAGATTATAATTTCAGCATGGCTAATAGAAGATTCCATAGTGATTAGCCTTGAGTGTGCGGCAGCGCTTACTCCGGTACCAATACCAGTCACAAGCTGTGGAGGTACCACCGGGAGAATTGTAGCAACCATAGTCGAAGGGACAGTGGCCGTAACGGTGTTGGCAAATATGCTGTACCAGATAGTATCCTTGCAACCACAAAACAGACGTAAATGGACCAAAAAGTTGGCCATCTTAATTGGATGGAGTCTGGTCTGGGGAATTTGTGCAATAGCCTATTGGGCCAGCCTCTGCACCACAATGCCTATCGTGGTGTGGATGATGACCTATGCCGCTATCTTTAAGCCGAGACCTGATCCAGCTCCCCCTGCACCGGAGGGGAGCGAAGGCCGCAGAATCTCAGGAGGATGATGAGACAAGCCAATCTAACGAGATAATAACAGAAGTAATCAAATAACCAACAACAGCTTTACCCCTCCCCGCTTTTGATAACTTTTATTAAACTTTGAAAGATTGATTTTATTTTTGAATCCTGTAAACTCGAGGTATCATCGGTCTGGTAAATGCTCAATGGATAGCTGACGGCCTGTATAGGCCCAGCAATACGAAGTTGAGTGTTTCAGAGACACGATGAGGACCGAGAGTGGAAGCAGACCTTGATTTCATTGTTATTAGTTTGTCATGTTATATTACATGTACTCTCTTTATAGAAAGCATAAGGAGCAGAATGCAGATGCTGTTCTACATCCTGACCACAGCGACAGTCTACAGCAACTGGGCGTTCGCTTTCACAGCTCCGGACAAACTCGTAGTAACGACAAATACCGGAGAGATCATCCTCTGCCACTGTGAGGAGAAAGTGTACGACCACGAGCAGATCCAGAGGATTAGAGTAACCCCTTGTGGTGACGTATGCAAAATCCAAAGAATAGAAACTACAGGGCAGGAAAAATACATTAGCGTTACATATAGAGAATACGGCATCTCCAAAACCTCAGGGTTAATATTACCTGGGTACTGTGATTGGAAAACCGTGATAACAACCCAACAACTAAACCAACTGGAAGAGTGGGAAAAATTCATTACCCACACTTATTGTGGGATCACCAGACGACAGGGCAGAACCACCCTTTATCGGTTTAAGAAAACCTCACTAAGAAATAATTAAGGGCAAAGGTTAAACCAAATAAGCCACAACAGTCAAAATGCAGGTTCAACGCCCCACAAATTCAACAGCAATAGGACCTCAAATGGTCTGCTGCTATTGCCTTTTGGGGTTGGAAGATACCCGATTTCTATGGGCCGTGGGTCCAACTTGGTGGTGCCAGGGCTGCCACTCTAAAGTTATAATAGCGACAGGAGTACATGGCATTTTGGTTTCTGATGAGCCCGCCAGTCTTCCCCGGGTGTCCGCAGAAGAGTGCTGGGAGGTAGAGAGCACCTGCAAGGTCATCTGGACCTCGGCCGAGGGCTCCGAACCCTTTATACCTAGAACAGCCATCCCTAGAGGAGCCACGTATTACCCAGTAATTGTAAAACTCTGGGAAAACACAAATAAAACTACCAGGCATGTAGCCTACCATCTGGCCACGGGGTTGCCCTTGGTTCACGGCCCCTCCTTTAAGGTCACACAGGAGCCCCGAGAGCTCACGTCCTCATCTATCATGGTCATTTTAACGGCAGGGTTAATGACTAGCCCTCCGGTAGTCTCCGTGCCCATGGTGGCTAGGGAAGAAGGTAGACGAGACAGTATTAGTGTCCCTATAACCCAAACCGAGATAGCCAGTCAGCCCCAGGAACCAACTAATGGCCCACCTGACCTTTTACCAACTACATCCCATAATGAAACCGAGCCCATGGAGGTGGAGATATCCCCTGGAAGGTCGACTACACTTCCATTAGATCATAACGATCTAAGTCTCCTGGAAAACTACCTGGATGACTTTGACAGGTATTTAAGTAGCGAGGCGAGCCGATCCGGTCCTCTGAGTACCGATGGCACGGCCCTCACTGACCCAACCAGCCCATCTGATTCTGAGCCTCCGATCCTAACACCGGAAGGCTTGACCCATTCAGAAACTGCTGAATCTGAAGGGTTACAGGTTACCCCTATGTGGCTGAAACAGCTTCGTCAGATGCCCATTTTAGTTGCCACAACCCCACAAATTAGGAGGCAGGTCATAATAGAAAACATTACTCCTGTAGGTTCACCCCTTGTTGAGATCCCGCCGACCTTTCAGTCTTCTAGATCGGCTGACCTAACGGAGATCGACCCAGCAAGTCAATCCGCTGTCCCGGCCCAGGAGGTCAGGGTACCCAGGAAGCGAGCGGCGCCGGATGAAGATCAAGCGGAGCAATCCACTTCGAACGCAGACCTGGACAACATGACGGTGGTTGACTCCTGGGAGGGAGAACAAGAGGGCTAGGTTACAGCGAACCTGGTGCAAAAGAGGAGAAAGATCCGACTTCAAGAAGGGGGTGTCAATAAACCAGGTGTCTGTAGTGATGATGCATGAACAGACGAC
>NC_056510.1:47426731-47437217 GCF_014905685.2 Nematolebias whitei | reverse complement strand
CATGGTTATTCACTGTTTAGCACTCATCTGATAAACAGTTGCCAATTTCAGATTATTTTAACAGGTAAATATTTGTATGCAAGTGTCATGTGAGGTTCACACACTTTTTAGCTCTGGGTTCACTCAAGTACTGTAATAAGTCAACTTATTCAAATGTGGGCACCTATTTGTAGGTTTTACCCCAATTCATGAATATTCTTAAGTAAATGCTTCTCTGCAGTGTTACTTTTTAATGTGCTTATTTTTAACAGATACAAGAACCAGGCCTCTAAGTGATATTTACTCTAAAGCACTTAACATTAAATAAACCTGCAATTTTTCTAAAAGTTTAAAGCAACTTTAGTTTTTAAACGCTTCCTTAAGCCGTTTTTTTCCAGAAATTCGCTATTTTAAACAGTCATTAACCAGGTCGGGTGAAAAGAAAAAGAAAAAAAATGTTGAGGAATTATCAGTCTCCCCTTCAGGAAAACTGTTATACTCCTCTTTCAACAGCAGGTGGTGGTGTAAGCTTATTTATACCAGCAGGAGTTTGACAACTTCCTGTGAATTGTTCGTTGACATCCTGTTGTTAGCCGCTTAGCTTAAAATTAGCATCGGCTAAACTCTGTTAAATCAACATTTCTGAACGGATTTAAAGCTTAAACGTGGCGTTGTTTCAACAAGCACGACTTTTTGCATGAAACATGAGTTTTGTGGGACATGTGGCAGCTCCATTTAGTGATTTTAATTGTGCGCCAAATATATAAAGCTCCCTGGATGTTTTCATCTTGTGATTGGGAGTTTAAAAGGTCAACGTTTTCGTCTTCTCCTGCCATTATCTTCTATTTAGAAATTAAATAGGAGGATGTAGTGTTTTAGGTGGTAAAATAAATCAGAAAAGTTTCCTTTTTCTGATATAATTACGCTTATTTAGTGTTCTAGCAATTAAACGTGTATTATCTTTTCAGCAAATGAGTAAACTTTATCAACTCTGTGAATATCTGGACTGTATCTTTAAAAAGTTTCTAATTTTTCATTTTGCACCTCTGTTTGAGGAATTATCAGTGAACGAAAAATGTCTTGGTAAATGCCTTTCTGGCATAAATACCTTAATCACTTTTTAAATGCAAGATAACAGTAATAATTCAGCTTGAAGAATGTTTATTAACTCAAAAATGCGTCTGTCAGTAATAAAACACGTGTAATTTCACCAAAATATCCTAAAAACGAAGTGAAACTGTGATTTCAAGTTTCCAACAGGAGGTGGCAGTATAACCTTATTTTATTTTAACCCAGACACTGTTAGTGATGACCAGTAGGAGTCGCGGTGACTTCCTGTGGCTTTGGTGACATCCGGTCGTTAGCCGTTAGCTTAAAATTAGCATCGGCTAGCGTGGTCCAAAAACACCATTTAATGACGGATTTAAAACTTAAATGTGGCAAAGTTTCAGCGATTAGGCTTCAAAGAAACGGAGCAGCGGATCAGAACCAACTTTAAAGCGTTTTTCAACTTTAAACAGCAGATTGAAATTCCCTATGAAGACGAGCTTCATTTCCGGGTCACGTGACTGAATCTACCAATGACAGAACAGCAACGGGGGTGGGTTTTACGACCTGACATCAGAGGAAGTGACAACAGACACGTCTCTCAGTGAATCAGAGCGTTTCAAACAACGGTTTTCAACCAATGACGCATCGTCATTCTAGCTATCTTTGTTAGCATTAGCCTGAAAAAGTCCGGTCAACTTTCTGTCCATTAACTTTCAAAATGCACTATTTTCTGTTAAAAATGTAACGAATAAACTCTCAAAGCTCACGGAGACGGCGCTCCGTTCTTAAAAACGTCTCTCCATCCATTTAAAACACTCGTTCGAACTCATCAGAACCGAGCCGGACCAGAACCTCCGTCCGTTTAAACAGAATCCACGTTTTTCACAGCTCATCAGTTTCAGTTACACAACAGATGTACAAATTCAGCTTTTAAACGTACACATTGACTTTATTTTCAGCTTTCAAAACACCACAGCCGCAAACATTGCTGTTTTTTCTCCGAGCATCGCAGCTGCCACAACGCTGCGTTTCACACAGCAACAATCTGCACTTTTCATTTCATGCCAACATGATAAATTCAATTGTTACACGAATAACAGTCCATTCATGAACCAGTACGGGGCCACCAGATGTAGGGCTCGTTAGAGACCCGTACGAGGCCACCAGATGTAGAGGAACATATATCTGTGATATATTCATAAATTAAACGGATTCATTCATTTTTCTGGACTGAATAATATCGTGCATTGAAATTAAAATGCAACGTGAGACGTTAATTTTCTTTGACCCATCAAATGAATGCGGTCATTTATTAACAGAATCAAAGTTTAACATCAAACATTTACATTAATTTGGCAAATTGATTTCAACAACAACATAATTAATTAGCAAGCTTTACAATTTAGGAAACCATACGGCCATGATTTCCCTTGCATTAAACCAACAGACATTTCTGAAAATATCTGGATGATTTCTGGCAAGATATAAGAGTTTAAAGATAGGGGATGAAGGAGTTAAAATTGAGAGAGAGAAGATGGATGAGGGAAATGTGTCGGTATCAGAACGGCACTCTCCGTTAAGATCTCAGCTTCCTCCTTGGTACACTTAGGTAATGTAAATCGACTCTTTACCTGTAGGAGATGTCTCCACTGGTACGGAGTTCCATTTAACGCACCCTTTCAGCGTCTCCGTAGGAACAGCTGTGAATCGTTCGAAGTAGTGACGGTACTTGTTCGACACACGTTCACCTCCCGGTTGGACTCACATGAGTTGTAAGTCCGTCAGAGTTCCACTCAGATGTGGAAGATTGCATAATTCCCACGAGACTCGGAAGAACTCCGGATCATGTCTGGAACTCCTGTTCTCTCCAGCACTTCTTCCGTTCGGTACTGCTCTCCGAACTGAACTCGACTGCACGAACTAGGAAGTGCCGACATTTAAAGAGTTCTATTTCCGGTTCATTTGGGAAGTTCCTGATTGGTCGATCGACCAGACAGGGGTGTGTTTTAGTGATGTAAGAGGTTATTAAAAGTCAGAAAAACAGAAAAATTGTTTTGGAACGGACAGAAGATGTTTTTGAGACAGACGAGAGAAATGTTTAGGCGAGTTGGGGGAAAACAGGTGCCAGCTTCTCTATTTACGTCTGAGAGGATATAAAAACATGACAGTTCGTTCCAACAACTTGTCTTCGACCTTTGACCGACATCACAACTTGCTCATTTCAGACAGAAGATCAGAAAATGCATGAATTACTCCGTAACACATTCTAACTTGATTTCTACTTTGAATGAGGATTAAAAAATCACTAATACTGTTTCACAGTTGATTTAAAATGAGTAGTTCACTTCAACATTAATAATGGTTTGAACTAAACACACTTTTGATTATCAAGATATTGTAAAGTAGTAATGATAATAAAAAAGAGAGTGTTCTTTCAATTGATCAGTGCAGGACACACTTAGAAAGTCTCTGGATGAACTTAATCTTGTGTTTCTGGACTCAAATCAATGAAATACAGTTCTTGTCCCAGGAAGGCCCCCAAGGCCAGATTTGACCTGAGGCTTAGTTCACTACACCAGTATGGATGAACCAGTCTTTGCCGCAAAGACTGGTTCATCCCAAAGATCCAGTCCCCCGGCACAAACAGAGTAATATTGTCTATGCTGTTCAGTGTCAGGAGGGTGATCAGTCTTACATTGGGGAAACTAAACAGCCACTGGCCAAAAGGATGGACCAGCACAGAAGAGCAACACCATCTGGCCAGGATTCTGTGGTCTACACTCATCTCCAGGCCAGCGGTCACTCTTTCAGTGATGAAGATGTTCACATCCTACCATACCGTACCGTACCAATTTATTTATAGAGCACTTAAAACAGCAACAAGGCCAACCAAAGTTCTGTACAAAAGAAAACAAACATGCACAGCGGACAAGAAAACATAAAATAAAAATACAGATACAAATAGAAGCAGAAGCTAACTAAAATGGCCAACAGTGTAGAATACAGATAGGACCAAAACAAATCACACCGTGTTAAAGGCAAGAGAATAGAAGTGGGTCTTTAGTAGTCGAGGGGGGACCACATCAAAGGGGGAACCAGATGGCTTCATGCTGCACATTACCTGCTCCAGAGAAGACAGAGAGATGGGCTCAAAGTGGTCAAACACAGCCACACACTGAGATGGGATGGACAGATCATGAGCTGGTGGAGAAATGAGTGCCCGGGTGTTTGCCACTTTTTCTAAAAAGAAATGGAGGAAGTTTTCACACAGCTCAGATGACGCTTCCAGAGGTGAAGGCTCACTGAGGTGTAGAACTGAGTTCAGGGTGGAGAAAAGAACTCGGGGGTTGTGGGAGTTGGAGACAATTAAATCAGAGAAGATTTTACATTTGGCAGCTTTAACGGTTTTCTCATAGTGACGCCAACTCTCCCTTAACATTTGAAAAGAAAACTGCAGCCTGTCCTTCCTCGACCTTCGTTTAGCTCTGCGACACTGCTGCCTAACGGCTCGAGTGACGTCATTCAGCCAAGGCTCTGATCTAAGTTTCGTTTTTCTGGTTTTAAGGGGATCAACACGGTCCAGAACATCTAAACAGGCAGAGTTGAACTGAGAAGTTAGCTCCTCAGTGGTAAGAGACACCGAGAGCTGTTCGATCCTCTCAGAGTTAAAACCTTCATTAAAACGAGCAGCAGTGAAACGGTTAATGGAACGCTTATGTGCAGGAATGCACGTCTTAGCAGTAGGACAAGGGGGGGTGAGGTCAAACAATACAGGCATGTGATGTGAAAAAACATTGTCACCGATTTTCAAATTAGAAACAGAGACATCGCGTGTTAAAACAAGGTCCAGCGTGTGACCGTGTTCTTGGGTGGGACCGTTTACCTGCTGAGTTAAATTAAAAGAGTCCAATAAATCTAGAAAGTCCTTCACTAAGGGCTTCTCCTGACAGCACACATGCAAATTAAAGTCACCAATACACAAAAGGTGAGTGTATCTCTGTGTGATATCAGCCAAAAAGTCAGAGAATTCATTTATGAAGTCCTTGGATCGAGGGGGGCGGTAGATGAGCGCACACAGGACCGGAGGAGAGTGTCCAAGTTCAAAGGTGCTCAGCTCGAAGCTGGCGCGGGACACCGGGATGGACAACTGTTTACAAGCCAAGTTTGCGTTAAAAACTGTTAGTAATCCCCCCCCGCGCCAACCTGATGGCCGCGGGGCATTGAAACACAGATAGTCCGGGGGCAGTAATTCCTCCAAGGCGCTGGACTCACCATCAGAAATCCAAGATTCCGTGATGAACAGAAAATCCAACTCCTCATCTTTAAAAAAGTCATTGAGGATAAATGTCTTGTTGGAAACAGACCTTGCGTTGATTAAACACATCCTGATAGGGTCCAACGCAGACACAGCCGTGGAAGGAGAAGCGCGCGCCAGCGGGCGCAGGTTATGAAGAACAGCTCCTCCAGGTCTGCTGGTGCAACGCACAGGTAAACAACTCCAGGTGTTTACATGGACTGAGAGCGCGGGCAGCTGGCCAGTAGCCGGGCCCCGGGAGCACCACGGGTCAGAGAGGAGATGATCAGATCCAGAGCGAGTCCTGATAGAATAATCCACACTTTGCCTCAGTTTCACCAAAATCCCTGCACGCTTCCCACGACGTCTGCGACGTTTCCTCCATGGAGAAAGGCCAGGGTCACGCAGAAGGAATGCAGGAATCTCAGACAGGACCGGTGGAGGAGAGTGCTGAATGCTGTACAAAAACTCCGCAGGCACTTCAGCAAATGTACGGAGCTCCAAAAGTGCCCGACGATCATACTGAAAATATGACTCGGCACACTGCACCAACCATTGTAAAAATAACAAAAATACAATACAAGCAGAGAGCGAGAGACGGGCAGCCCTACACACCGGCGCCATCTTGGAAGACAAGCCTGGATAGAGAAGAACGATGGTTTGAGAGAGGAGTAAAGGAGGCCATCTTTGTGAAAAGAAATCGTCCATCATTAAAAAGGGGTGGAGGCCTCCGGGTTCAACTGTCCCCCTCTTACAATGCTGTAATTGCTAGTATCACTCAGCCCTCTGTGAATAGTAAACAGTCATCAGGTGCTAATGATCCATTGTTAGGCTGATGGTCCTTCTTGACCATGTGAGCAGCTAGTTCTGGTTGTCAGCAGCAAACTGGTTGATCCACTCTGAGAAGGTGCTATTTAAGAGACTGAGCTGAATGCAGCACCTCAGACTTAGGAAGTCTCTCGGATGAGAGACGAAACGTTTCTACATTTTTTTTTGCTTTGTTTTGTTTTTTTGTTTTCTTGTTTTTTGAATGTCCAGAGGACCAGATTGAACTTTTTTGGATTTTTCTACCCGGATTATTTTTCATTTTCATTTACCCTTTATTTATACAGGTAGTCTCATTGAGCCACGAGAACTCATTTTCAAGAGAGACCTGTTTAGGGCCTGCTCAAGGGCCCAGAGTGGGGCGAATGAGGGTGGGGGCAAGTGTGGGTGCTTCACCTACCCCACCCACATTTTTGATGTTGTTGGTACCGGGGTGTGAACCGGCGATCTTCCGATCACAGGCTCACCTCTCTAACCTCTGCGCCACCACTCCCCATGCAGACTCCCCATTCCCCATTGAGCATGTATCAGGATATTTTGAAAGAGAGCAGTGTTGACACTTATGGCTACAGGTAGAAACGGGCTCATATAAATGAAACATTTTCTTTGTTTACAGCTTGATACTGTGTGAGAGCTTGTAGAGCCAGAGGGGATGGATCCTCTGGGTGCTCGCTCCCAGTTTGTTGATATCCAGACTCTTCTGACGTGGCAGCAGCAGCTCAGCGATGAAGGCAAGAACTCACTTCTGGCCCAGAGCTACAGCTCACTCAGTCTACAGGCTTTTCCTTCTCCCTTCCCCTTCAGAACCGACATCAACAGCAAGATCATACTCTTGTGAGTCACTCATGTATTTCTTCAAACTGTTTTTTTTAGGTTAAATCTACTGAACCTACTTCCAGTTTTGAGTTACTTTCCTATGTGGGTTTTCAGGGATTATCTTGGTGAGCATTGGGTAAATGTATTTGTAAAGTCTTGTTGGGATGTCTGTCATCAACACATTAATAGAAAACTTTTCCATTTACAAACTAAGCTTGCTCTTTCAGTCCTGTTTGCACTTTTATCTTGCATCTTGATTGTAACTTTGACCTTGTATAACAACAAAGACCTGTTCAGGCATGCACAGTGAAGTGTTTAAAATTTTAGAGAAGAAGCTAAGAATACATGACTTCCATGTTTTGAACAAATTAAATATGTCCAAAATTTATCACCCCCAAAAAAATTCAGAAATTTTTACTGATGAATTGAGTGGTTTAAGTTTGTAGCAACAATTATTATTTTAACCCTGCGCTAGTTTGTCCTAATTAAATTGCAACTCAACCTTTCAGTTTCATCTTTGAGTAGCACCATTTTGATTTTAGAGGTGGTTCAGAGTTGGAGTCAGAGAGGTTTTATTGTCATTTCAGCTACGTGCAAGTACATATTGAAATGAAACTGTGTTCCCCAGGATCACGGTACAACATTGAACATAACGTGCAAAAATGTTGGTTACATACTGTAACCCCAGATTCTATGAGTATAGGCGCAGCCCTTTAAGGCTATCGCTAGTGGTTTTATCCCCTTTGCGCGCAGCGCAGTACTGAAAACTTTAGTCCGTGCCCACCGGCTGTGTGGGTCTCACCCCCAGTCCGTATAAATTATGGTAAAACTAATCAATCGGCTCCCAAATAGCTTTTTCTTTAGCCATTTAGGAACCAGTGAGGCCCAGAGCTATACTCATAGAATCTGGGGTTACAGTACGTAACCAACATTCTATTTCGTATAGGCTTCGCCCTTTAATGCCCCTTTTCCACTGTCACGGCGCGGGTCGGATATTTCCGGGTTGACGCGTGTTTGAGGTCTTTTCCACTGTTCCTGTGACCGGCTCGCCTCCCTAAATTCTGGCCCGGCTTCTCAAGGGGTCCAAGCAAGCCGAGCCGTGACGTCAGAAACACTGTCGGTCACTGATTGGTCGGGGGGAGGAGTCTGCGGAGTCTTTCCAAACAACCCGATCCGCCATTTTTTCTCTCCCGCTTGCTATTAGCGATAACACGAGGAGCGTATCTTTTTTGTATTTTGAAGCTATACAAAAACAATAATATCAAAGCCGTGGTCAAATGCCGAAGTGCAGGTGTTGTTGTGCTTGGTGGCCGACGAAAAAAGTCAAAGCGAGCTAGATGGAGCGATTGGAGGGTGGTTTGGACACGACTACTGCTCTACTTGAACCATTTATAGAAGATGGTGAGTGTTTTCTAACTTTAAACATATTTTAAGTTACTCATCCCATCGGTTCTGAACATATTTTTAACTAACAAAAGAGGCTGACGCCATAATAGGACAACATCGGTGCTACGATGCTAAGCTAATTTGCATAAACGCTAACTGTCCTCCGGTCCCGTTTCTCACTGTATTTTATCCAGAACGTCTTTCAGCGCGTGACGGTTCATCTATAAACTCCACATTAAACCCTCCAAGCCTCCCGGCTCCTGCTCCTGCTCCATCAGAGGAGTCTACACCTGACAGGTCTCCATCAGAGGAGTCTACACCTGACAGAGCTCCATCACAGCCCAGCTGCACCTCACAGAGAAGCACAACGCTGCAGCTTCTGTGCTCGGTAAGATGCAACATGTTCCACATCACTTTATTTGTGCCGATAAGGACTTGATTTATTTTATTTTTAAAGTAAAAAAATAAAATGTTGAGTAAATACTGAATTGGGATGAAATTATGTACACAGGGTCCCAGTTACAGACAACAATAAAATGTAAAAGAAAAACAGTAATAAGATCTAAGATATGAATTAAGAAAAATATCAACTAAAAAACATCTACTAATAAAACACTAAGCACTAATAGCAGTAAACAAACAAAACAATACGTCAAACAGCAACATGAACTAGAGTTTGTGCAGCCTCATGAATATCTAACTAAGATAATCATGTTGCTGCTGATCTGTTTCATGTTTCTGCTGATCTGTTTCATGTTGCTGCTGATCTGTTTCATGTTGCTGCTGATCTGTTTCATGTTGCTGCTGATCTGTTTCATGTTTCTGCTGATCAGTTTCATGTTGCTGCTGATCTGTTTCATCTTGCTTCTGATCTGTTTCACGTTGCTGCTGATCTGCTTCATGTTGCTGCTGATCTGTTTCACGTTGCTGCTGATCTGCTTCATGTTGCTGCTGATCTGTTTCATGTTGCTGTGTTCATTCGTGCTCATCTGTTCACACAGACTCATGTCCGTGCTGCTTTTTGGCGTGTTGTGTTTACTGTTTTTATGCTATTAGTGCTTATCATATTTTTAGTTGATGTTTTTCTTAGTTCATATCTTAGATCTTATCACTGTTTTTATTTTACATTTTATTGTTGGGTGTAACTGGGACCCTGTGAACATAATTTTGATCCACCACATGGACCACATGAGGTGCGAATGACAATAAAGAATATCTGTATCTGTATAATACTTTCTGATTCATATATCCACTGTTATTATTTTCATTATTTTTATATCAATTTATTTTTCATTTTCTTATTTGATCAGTTTCTTATTATTAATATATCTATTATAGCTGTTAGCAGCACCTTTCTTTGTTTGATGCATTTATTCAAAAACAGTATGTAGCTTGAATTAACCACCTGTTTCTTCTTTCTAGTGAAGAGAAAGAGAAAAGAGTCCAGTAAAGAAAAGTCTTATTTCATCACTGAATGAACATGAAGAACTGAAGCGGACACAGCAGGAACAACACGTGCGTCTTCTTCTGGATGAAGCCCGTGAGACAAGGGACACACAGATACACAATCATTAGTTGGACGCAGTAGTTTTTATTTTTATACATTTTTCACTTCTTACTTTTACTATTAAACTATTTTTTTCTCAAGTGGTGTCTTTGAACATTAAATTTCCTAAACAAATTTTACAATGTTAAGTTCATATAGTGTTTGTTTAAATTCATACTGGAAGTTGAGAAGAATTTCCACTTTCATTTGATCTTTAATCGATCCTAAGAAAAGATTACCAGAATCTGCTCAACTGTTATTATGTTATAATGTTTTGGTTCTAGGATGAAGTGAGACAAAAACAGTCAACAATTCAGAAAAGACAGTTATCAGTTATCAGTTATCAATTATTTATCAGTTATCAATTATCAGTTATCGGTTGTACAACTGTGGCCTGAGAGATTCAGCTGAAAGTCCTGGTGCACCTTTTATTTGAACCTGCAGAGATTTGAACAGCTGATCTGAAGCAAACAGGCAGGAGTTCACCTGAACTGACCACTCCTGCTGTTTGATGGTCTCCTTCATCCATCCATCCATCCATCCATCCATCCATCCATCCATCCATCCATCCATCCATCCATCCATCCATA
>NC_056510.1:47409581-47426331 GCF_014905685.2 Nematolebias whitei | reverse complement strand
TCCATCCATCCATCCATCCATCCATCCATCCATCCATCCCTCCCTCCCTCCCTCCCTCCCTCCCTCCCTCCCTCCCTCACCAACCAACTGACTATTTATTAAATAATATCCTGATGCTGCTCAATAATCCAGGTAGAAAAATCTAAAAAGTTAAGTCTGGTCCTCTGAACATTCACAAAACAAACAATACCGTTTATAATAAATAAACAATAAATGTTTTTTGTTTGTTTGTTTTGTTTTTTGAATGTCCAGAGGACCAGACTTCACTTTTTTAGATTAATAAGTAATACATTTATGTTTTTAAATTTAATGAAAGACAAATCTTTAAAATTCAAGGACAAAATTTAACCTAATTGTTTTCAAGTCTGTATCTTATTGTAAAAGCAGTTTCAAAGATTACAGCACAGTGTGATGTTTTTTCTAATTTTAACATGAACCTTGTGCATATCTGCAAATAATAAAAGTGAAGATATTTTTAATACATCTTTAGTGTAAAAATCGATACTGAAATGAAAAACACATGGGTTTAAAGCAGCAGGAAGGCAGTAAGGTAGGATTATGAATCAGGTTTAAAAGTTACATCTCATGAGGTACTCCATTAGAGCATGACATCTCTTCCACAACATCGCGTGACAAAACCTTCAGGGTGTTCTTCTTCTAATACGTTTAGTGGTGGCTAGTAAGTAGCTTAAGGGAGCACTACCGCCACCAGGTGGTAAGACGAGTTGGATTCTAGTCCCCGCCTACAGAGCCGGTCCAGAAATATATATGGAAACACAACGAGACACGAGCCGATCTGAACCGACCCGAACTGACCTGATCTGCACTGTGACAGTGGAAAAGTGGCATAAGGCTATCGCTAGTGGGTTAAAGGCGAAGCAGGATGTAGTCTATGCCTCACTGGGTCCATTCAAACACAAACATGAAGCACCTGCTTGCACAACAAAACATTTCATCACTCAGCCTTCATGGAGCCTGCGCTCCATGCACAGGAGTGCACCGGAGAAAATTCATGTCTGGTGAGGAAAAGGCTGAGATAACAGACCTGCTGCTGTGAATATGAACAACGGAGGTTACAAGTTGTAACAGTGGAACCATGAACAGAGTAGGCCAATAGCTCTTAATTATAAACTGATTAATAACAATAAAGCAGCAGTCATGAACTTGTAACTGATAATACATGTCTCACACTGCAACTGCATGCAGGCAGGTGTGAGCTTAAAATGAAACTCCATGAAACGCATAAAAATCATTCTGTCAGAACCCTGAGAACAGAATGAGTCATGGAAAAGGTAGAAACATCCCGTAAGTAATGGATAAATGAACACTGCGACGACCAAGTGGCCGCCGTACAAATATTCTCCACTGTCATCCTTCCATGCAAAGCCGTGGAGGATGAAATCCCTCTGGTGGAATGTGCTCTGAGATTCTCCGGAGGGTCTAGCCCTGATAATCTGTAAGATTCAGAAATAGCTTCAGGGTGCATTCACACCAGCCCTGTTTAGTCTGCTTTAATCGAACTCTAGCTCGTTTTCCTAGAAAGTTTGGTTCGTTTAGGGAGGTGTTAACACGCCATCGAACTCTGTCACGGAACAAAAAGGCAAACTCTGGCCCGGGCTAAAACCTAGGTCTCGGTCCAGTAGAAGAGAACTCCAGCGCGGTTCGAGTACAGTGTGAATGTAAACAGACCGAGCCCCGCTTCACAGGACAAACAAACACGCATTTCTCTGACCTTATATGGAGCCGTCAGCTGCCTTTTGTGAAAAACAATATTCGCCATGGTCTCCTGTCTCATCTTCTGCTCATGCTGAGTCCATTTTTGAAAAATGACAAAATATAACTCCTAAAACTGTTAAACTTGATGCCATTTCGTTTTTATTTTTATTTACAGAAGAAGAAGATGTCTTCATTAGGGCATTAACAGAGTACTCGAGTAATCTACACATCGATTGCTAGAACATCTATCGAGGTTAAAAATGTAAGGTCAAGTGTCCGTAATGACGTCACATTATGTGACCACCGTAGACCGTAGGGGGCGGTGTTGCACTGTTGCAGGTCACAAAGTATGGTGTAACACCGGGTGCAATCCACCGAACCAGAACCTGCTTCCTCTTGTTTCACAAACAAAAAGCAAAAAATATTCATCTCTAAACCTATAAAAAATCTATAAACATATTAATCTCTAAAACTAAACTTAATGCGCACCACAGCTGGCGGTGGTGCGGGGTGGTCGGACCCCCCCCCCCCCACACACACACACTATTAAGTTTCGTTTTTGACATGCTGCGTGTTTCTACACGTTTGCAGTTTAATAATAATAACTAATAGTTTAGTTTTTCCTGTGACTTATTTGCAGTATGATAAATGGTAGGAGCATAATATACACTCCCAATGTTTTGTTGGTCTTTTTTTGGTAAATAATTACCTTTTTTTGCGGTTTTCTTTATTTATTTTTGTATCTTGAGATCTATGATGTCATCAAATACTTGAGTTCTACTCGGGTTTTATTATGTTAATGTCGAGTTTAAAAATTATATACTCGTTCAACCCCTGGTCTTCAGAGGTTTTGTGTTGTTTCTTTCAGTAGTTCTTGATGCAGCACCCCCACAGGCGAGCGGGGGAATAGGTTGGTTCAACAGGTTGACTCGACTGCACAGTTCAGTGTGAATGCAAACGCACCAGCTCAAATGTAAACAAAAGGTCATGAATATTGGTCTCCAACCGAACCGAGTCTACCAGACTATCTGGTGTGAAAACGACCTCACACAATTAGTGTGAGAGGTGCTGAGTGGATAAAGGGCATCCTGTAGAGCTGTCCCTGTAATGCACAAACAGACGCTGAGAGCGATGCAGTGTGGCCTTGCGTGTTACGTAGCACGAAAGCGCGCACGGGACAAAGGAGGTGAAATGTTGCTTCCTCCTCCGAATTATGAGGAGGAGGGTAAAACCCATCCAAGGTTATCACTCTCGATTTGAATGAACTTGTAATGCTTTTAGGGATGAAAACTGCGTTACGGCGCAGTACGGCTGAGCTGCCGTCAGCCTGGATTCTGAGACAAAAGGGGGCAACAGAGAGGGCTGATAAATCATTCACTCTGCTGATGTCAAAGCCAACAGCAGGGCTGTTTTAAGTGACAGAAATTTAAGTGAAACCTGATCTAAAGGTTCAAAAGGAGCTTTGATCAGAGCACGCAGGACCATTGTTAGATCCCACTGCAGAGCTAGTGAACGTGAGTCTCCATACACCTTTAAAAAAACGCTTCTTCAGCGGGTGGTTAAAAACTGTTCTGTCACCGAAACCCTCATGACAGGAAGAAATAGCTGCAGCATAAGTTTTAATCGTGCTGAACGCTAAATCTCTGTTCATCAGCTGCTGCAGAAATGACAGGACATCACATAGTGGACATGAGATGGCCTCTACACCTTTCTCTGCGCACCAGCACTGAAAAGCTGTCCACTTTGATGTGTACAGCGCTGTGGTGGAAGTGGCTCATGCGCCTTGGATCGTGCGCACCACATCCTGTGGGAAGTCCATCTTTTCTAAGGGTGCATTCACAACAGCCCTGTTTAGTCCGCTTTAATCAAACTCTAGCTCGTTTTCCTAGAAAGTCCGGTTTGTTTAGGGAGGTGTGAACGTGCCATCGAACTTTGTCACGGAACAAAAAGGTGAACTCTGACCCGGGCTAAAACCTAGGTCTCGGTCCAGTAGAAGAGAACTCCAGCGCGGTTCGAGTGCAGTGTGAATGTAAACAGACCGGACCCGCTCCGCAGGGTAAACAAACATGCATTGCTCTTACCTTATATGGAGCCGTCAGCTGCCTTGTGTGGAAAAACAATATTCTCCATGGTCTTCTGCCTCATCTTCTGCTCATGCTAAGTCCATTTTTGAAAAATGACAAAATATAACTCCTAAAACTGCTAAAACTTGATGCCACTTCGTTTTTATTTTTATTTACAGAAGAAGATGTGTCTTCATAGGTTTTTGTGTTGTTTCTTTCAGTAGTTCTTGATGCAGCACCCCCACAGGCGAGCGAGGGAATAGGTTGGTTCAACAGGTTGACTCGACTGCACAGTGCAGTGTGAATACAAACGCACCAGCTCAAATGTAAACAAAAGGTCATGAATATTGGTCCCGAACCGAGTCTACCAGACTATCTGGTGTGAAAACGACCTAAGCATATCTGTTCAGCGGCCAGACCCAGAGGTGCTGGCCTATTTCCCGGGTAACTCCTGATTTCTCCTCTAGCCTGGAGGAGAGCATCCTCCCTCCACGGCAGTTTCCACGGCCGACCTGATATCGGACACTGCAGGCTTGGGAACCTCGGGGCGCTTATGCGCTCAGGAGCTACAAGGATGACTGACAGTTCTTCCTCCCAGACCTAGTTCAGAATCTGTGATATTAGAGGGACTGGAGGGAACGCGTAAAGGAGCATTTTGGGCCACAGACTGTGAGCGAATGTGTCCACTCCTAACTGTGGATCATCCCATGGGCTCAGTGAGAACCATAATTGGCGCTGGGCGTTCTCTCGTGTGGTGAACAGATCCACTGCTGCTTGGCCGAACCTGTTCCAAATCCGAGAGATCAGCTCGGTAATGGAGGCTCCAGTTTCCGTGGCGAGGACCACCCCTCGACATGATGTCCGCTGCCCTGTTCAGGATGCCGGGAATGTACACTGCTCTGATGGAGAGCAGGTTTTTGTGTGCCCAACACAGCAGCTGTCTCGCAATACGTAACAGTTGGGCTGAGCACACGCCTCCCTGACGGTTTATGTAAGCGGCTGTCACTTTGTTGTCTGTGTGAATCAGAACATGCCGATTCTGTAGCGGGAAGCAAAATGCTGAATCACATTCCAAACCGTGAGACATTCTAGAACATTTATGTGAGACGACGTGTGGACTGGCCACTGTACTCCCACTGCTTGGGACAGACAAGTCCCTCCCCAGCCTGACAGGAAGGCGTCTGTGAAAACTGAAACGTGTGATGTAGGCCTGCTGATGGGAACTCCCTCTGACAGAATGAGGGAGTTTCCCCAGTGATTCAGATCGGTTCTCACGGAGGGGGGCACAGAGATCATCCGCCTCTTCCGACGCACTGGATCTATGCGCAGATGGGCGAACCATCTCTGAAGGCGTCTCGTGACACAAGCCCAGCAGAACCACAGCGCGGGCCGATGACATCATTCCCAGGAGTTGTATGACCGAGAGAGCTGTCACTACACTGCGCGGTTTTACACGGCGGAGCTGAGCTGACAGAGCTTTGGCTCTTGGCTGTGATAAACGGGCTCTCATTGTGGTTGAATTTAGCTCCATTCCCAGATAAACAATCATCTGGGACGAGAGAATCAAACTCTTTCCCCAGTTTATAGAAAACCCCAAGTTTAGCAAGTGTAGCGTCAGCATTTTGGTTTGTGCATCTGCTTCCTGTCTGGATCAGGCTAACAAAAGCAGATCGTCCAGATAAAAAATAATTCTCATTCCTGTTCTGTGTAATGGCTGCAGAGCCGTCTCCACGCATTTTGAGAACGTGCGTGGGGTGAGGGAATAACCGAACGGCAGCCTGTTGTACTGGTACGGAATCCCCTGAAAAAAGCGTAGGAATTTCCTGTGCTTCAGAATGACGGTGATGTGAAAGTAAGCGTCTTTCAAATCTGTGGAGGTGAACCAGTCGTTCTGGTGAACGTTCGCCAGCAGCTGTTTGGTTGTTAGCATGTGGAATTGTCTCTCCATGATCGATTTGTTGAACATGGACAGGTCGAGAATGGGTCTCATCCCTCCGGGTTTTTTTTTTGGAACCAGGAAGTAGTGTGAGTAAAACCCCACGTTTTCCTCTTCGTTGGGGACCCTGGGAATCATGTTTTTTAGCAGTAGTTCCTGAACTTCTGATTTGAGGGACAAGTTCTGTTCTGGAGATGACAGAACCGTCTCTGTAATACCTCTGAACGGTGGGGGTTGAGCTGTGAACTGCAGCGTGTAACCCCTGCTGATCAGACGATCCATGTATCTGTCCAGGGAACACACTCGCTGCCACTCTGCGTAACGCTTGGAGAGCGGGCATTCGTTTTTGTGTTGTCATATTTTTTATTGCCGTCAGCCAGGTTAAAGCCCTCACTGCCGTCACCCGCTCCAGAGACTCTCCGGGGGTGACCCGAGGGGGGCTCCGACAGAAAGGGCTGTGTAAATGACTGTCTGAGCCCAGCCTGTGGGTTCACATTAGAGCCGAGGTGAGCCGACGTGCACTGAGAGGAAGCGTGAGCGCTTTTTTGAATGAGACGCCATTTGGGTGGAGGCTGCAGCTGTCGTGGAGAAACATGTTTACTCCTGCTGTGGTCAGAAGTGTCAGAAAATAACATGGGCTCTGGCTGAGAGCGAGGATTTTTGCCAGACTCGGTTTGCTGAAAACATAATTTTTGCTGACGTGGCAGACAAGTGTTTTGTGCTATTTACCGAGCTGCGGTGCCTTTTAAAACACTGTTTAGAGGTTACTGGCTCATTCTGTGTGGGGAATGTGTGAAGAGAGGCCGCCGTGAGATCATTCGATCTGACAGTCAGGCTGGAATCAAACGAAACTTTACTCTCTGAGTGATGTTTTTGTTTTATTGTAAAACTTAAATCATCATTGGAAGTACACACATTCCCCCCAGGAGTCATTTCTTGTGCTGCCTCCTCCATGGGCCCTGTGGCTCATTGGTCCAGGGCGGAGCTTGCTGATGGCCTCTGGGGAAGTGCTGAGTCACTGATTGGCGCGCTGGGAGGGGTTGTTCTCTGGCAGGACAAGCCGGAGGAGGAGCGGGGCGAGGAGTTGCTGCTGCAGCTGTGGAGCACCTCTGCTGCTGTCGCTGGTCGTGGCGATCCTTCCAGCAGCCGGAAGGGCGGGAGGAGGGCTGCGGCTTCACCAGGTGACGTACCGTCTCCACCTCCTCGGACTTCTTGGACTTCTCCAGCATGGCCTTGAAGTTGGCCCCGAACAGCACGTCCAGAGTGATGGGGCCCTTCAGCAAGTCCCTCTGCAGGCTCTCCGGCATGGATGGAGAGAGGCGGAGCCAGATGGACCTCTGAATCATCGTCATCCAGGCGGTGATGCGAGACAGGCAGACTACATAGGTGGCACACATGTTTAAAATGGCATCTGCAGCCTTACAAACAAAGCTCTTTGTTTCCTCTTGCCGGTCTGTGTCCTCCAGCCTCTTTGAGATGCTGTAGGCCAGCAGGGCGACGTTGTTGTTCGCCACGGCCGCCTGGAACAAGCACTGGTGATCTCGATTGGAGGGACAGGTCTTCGGTCCATTCTGGAAAATTTTGTCCCAAGCGCCTCCGCCAGGCTTGGCTCCAGTAGGGGAACCGAGGGAAAACTTTGCTCGGTGAAGCCCTCACTCTGGTGATAGAAGCGAAGGTAGAAACAGGCGCTTTCAGCTTGCCAGGCACGGCTGCGGCCTCATTCCAGTAGGACGTCATTGCTGGAAAATGAGGCCAGATGGGGTCAGGGCGGCGAGCCGGGGTGGAGCCAAACCTTCCCGCCAGATCATCCGATCGGGGCGGGGGGAGGAGAGTGACGGAAAGTCCCTTTGTGTCAGCCGCCTCCTGAATTATGCCGGGCAGCTCTGAGAGGAGGGCACCAACGACTGGGAGCTGTGTGATCGCCGATGCGGGAAGACCTGGGGGGGATGAGCATCCACTCGTCTTCCGACACTACGCTCTCTAGGAGGGAGGGAATAGCGGAGTTGCTGCTAACATCGCCTTTTCAGAGGAATCATTCGATTCGCTGCGTGACTCTGCGTCAAAAAAGGCGATGGCGTCGTCCAGCGAGCAGTTCCCTGCCACGGAAAAACACTCCTCGACGTTAGCCTTGAACAAGGCTGCTTGTCTCTGCTTCTCCTCGGGAGGGAGGAGGTCACAGGAACGGCAGGAGGAGGCGAGGTCGTCGTGGCGGGGACCCAGGCATCCTTCGCAGATATCGTGCCGGTCGAAGCTCAAGATATAGCTGGTCTGGCAGGACGGGCACAGGCGGATGGTGCTGGACATCTTCTCGTTATGCAGTGCTGGTTGGCTGAAGAAAAAATGGGAGCTGATTGCCCGGTCCCACCATAATTTATATGGACCAGGGGTGGGGCCCAAACAGCCGGTGGGCGCGGACTAAAGTATTCAGTGCTGCGCTGTGTACGAAGTGGATAAAACCCACTAGTGATAGCCTTAAAGGGCGAAGCCTATACAAAATAGAACAAAACAACACACAGTGCACATATACAACTTGGGCTGGGTATCGTTGAAAAAATGTTCAATATCGATACCAATACTGGCACCTTCATGTCTATCAGTTCTTGAACAGTACTTTCTTTGGTGCCAATTTCATAATTAACATGAATTCTAACGACGAAAATTATGTTACACATTGCAATACAAATCTTGAGTTTTATTTTTTAAGTTCGATATTTTTCCATTCCAAGCACTGACAAATTGTCCCTCACATTCCACGACCAGGTCACTGCATTCACTGAGTTTAGGGTTGATGCAGACTTCTGCACCTCTGTGTCTCTTCCTGAACCTTCTCTGGGGTTCTCTGGGGTTTAGGGCTCTTATCATCTCCTTAATTGACATGAGAACACAAAATATCAACAATAACATGGTTGTGTTATTATTGATCAAAAACATTATCTAGGCTGAGAGATAAAAGCTTAACTGGTCAACAAAATCCTTTACAGCTTAACTTACCTCCACCACGCGGTCTCCACTGTAGAAAAAGGCAGCAAACTTTTAACAACAAAGTTTGTGACTGTCCTGTGGCCCCCACCTCACTTTTCTTTTTTTTCCTTTTGTCCTCCTCATATCAGGGTCAGAGGCTCCTGTGAGGAGAACATAAACATAAACCGTGAACATTAGGTGAAATGTTTAACCAGCTGACCCGATGAATGAGCATATTTTTATAAGCTAAGCTTTATCTGTTACTGCCAATCTTAAGTTTGATTTAACTAGCTACATAGCCATAAAATAAAGCTACACACTAATATCTTAAAGTTACATGGATCCTAGTTTAACTCATCACGCGATGCACTTATTAAGTTGCAGTAACATTAACAAACTTAAACTTACCAGCTGAAATTCCAGACACAGCTCCGTCCTCGCTGCGAAGTGGAGTCCGGTTGTGGAGATTTTGAATCAGGCCGTTCAGGATCTGTAACACCCACAGGCTGACTTAAAGTTCCAAGATGGCTGCGCTCAGTCGATTCGCAGCTTCACAGGTTCCCAGTGAACTCTATCTTTTTTTGTTCCTGTTGTTTTTGTTTTAACCTTGTTTTGTGCCTACATTGCGCATCCACAGTATGGGTATGACAATGACACACATGGAGTTTTCTGTGTCGCTGCCTTGCCATCATGCCATCATTCCATCCTGCCATCGTGGTTCAGTCCTTCCAGCCTCAGGCTCAGGCCTGTCACGGTGGCTGTTTCCATGACCCTCCATCTGCCTGTACAGATTGAACTCTATGGACCTGTTTGGTTCCGTGGGGAAACCTGGATGTTCTCCATCTGCCAGACCCAGTTCTGGAGGGCTGTCTGGGTGGGCAGTTGCTACGGTCAGTTGCTATGTTGCTGAGGGTGCATTCACACTAGCTCTGTTTAGTCCGCTTTAATCAAACTCTAGCTCATTTTCCTAGGAAGTCCGGTTCGATTGGGGAGGTGTGAACGCGCCATCGAACTCTATCACGGAACAAAAAGGCGAACTCTGGCCCGGGCTAAAACGTTGGTTACTTACTGTAACCCCAGATTCTATGAGTATAGGCGTAGCCATTTAAGGCCCTTGCTAGTGGGTTTTATCCCGTCATGAAAAGCATCGCACTGAAAAGTTTAGTCCACGCCCACCTGTTGTGTGGGCCCCACCCGGTCCATATAAATTACGTTAAAAGCGGGTAATTGGCTCCCAAATAGCTTTTTCTTCAGCCATTTAGGAGCCAGTGAGGCCCGGCACATAAAGGGTTACGCCTATACTCATAGAATTTGGGGTTACAGTTCATAACCAACCTTCTATTTCGTATAGGCTTTGCCCTTTAAGGCCCTCGCTAGTGGGTTAAAAGGCGAAGCATGATGTGGTCCTCGCCTCACTGGGTCCATTCGAACACAATATGAAGCGCCTGCTTGCCCAAAAATGTCTTGTCACTCAGCTCTCCATGTACCTAATTATGCGTTGCGTAATTATGCGTACCATGCACAGACGCGTGCTGTGTAGTTATGCGTTCTGAGTGCATGAACGCCCCGGAAAACTTTCAACAGGGAAAGGAAGATGCTGAAAAAGGGCCGTGAACCAACAGATTCACGGCTGATCAATATGAACAGATTAATAAAACAAGTGAACTGATTATTAATCAAATGAACTGATTGGTAACAATATTCATGAACTGATTAGTGACAATAGAACCAGAACAACAGTCACAACATGTGACTGATAACATCTCACACTGTAAATGCATGCAGTCAGATGTGAGTTTAAACGAGGTTCCATGAAAACAATAATATTCATTCTGTTAAGGCACTAAGGACAGAATGTGTCATGGAACAAGACGTCACATCACGTAGATAAAAGCGAATAAATGAGCAGGGTATTGACCACGTGGCCGCAGTGCAAATATCCTGCATTGTCATACCATTATGCAAGGTTGTCGAAGATGCGATACCCCTGGTCGAGTGCGCCCTGAGGTTGTCAGGAGGCTCTAAATCTGATGCTCTGTAGGCTTCAGAAATGGCCTCACACAGCCAGTGTGACAGGTGCTGGGTGGATAACGGGGCGACCTGCAGATGCATCTCTATAATGTGCAAGCAAATGTTGAGTTTGACGCATTGCGGCCATGCGAGCTATGTAACACGTCAACGCTCGCACAGGACAGAGAAGATGGAAAGATGCTTCTTCTTCTGATTTGTGGGGGGGAGGGAAAAACCCTCCAACAATATTGCTCTCGATTTAAAAGAGCTTGTGATGTTTTTAGGCATAAAAGCTGGATTAGGTCTCAGATCAGCTGAGCTGCCGTCAGCCTGATTTCTGAGACATGGCGGAGTGACAGAGAGGGCAGATAAATCACTCACCCTCTTAGCGGATGCTAAAGCCAGCAGCAGGGCTGTTTTAAGAGACAAGAATTTAATTGGAACCTGATTCACTGGCTCAAATGGAGCTTTGATCAGGGCTCGCAGGACCAGCGTTAAATCCCACTGTGGAGCAAGTGGGCGTGAAACAGGCCTGCGTCTCTGTACACCTTTTAAAAAAACGCTTCATCAGCGGATGATTAAAAGCTGTTCTGTCCCCGAAACCTTCGTGACAGGAAGATATTGCTACAGCGTACGTTTTAATCGCGCTGAATGCCAGATTTCTGTCTATCAGCTGCTGCAGAAAGGACAGCACGCTACCTAGTAAACATGAAGTGGCCTTTACACCTTTCTCCGTACACCAGTGCTGAAAAGCTGTCCACTTTGATGTGTACAGCGCTGTGGTGGATGCAGCACGTGAATCCTGGATTGTGCGCACTACATCTTGAGGGAGACCCATCCTCTCTAAGCGGATTCGCTCAGCAGCCAGACCCATGAAGTGCTGGCCTATTTCTGGGTAACTCCTGATCACTCCTTCCGCATAGAGGAGAGCATCCTCCCTCCACTACAGTTTCCATGGGTGCCCCGATATCAGACGTCGTAGGAACCATGGTGCGTTCACTCACTCGGGAGCCACCAGGAGAGCTGTCAATCCCTCCTCTTGAACTCTGTTCAGAAACCGTAATATCAGAGGAGGTGGGGGGAACACGTAAATAAGTGTTTTGGGCCATGGGCTGTGAGCAAACGTGTCCACCCCTAGCGGTGGTTGGTCTCGCGGGCTCAGTGAGAACCATAGTTGACACAGAGTGTTTTCTCGTGTCGCAAACAGGTCCACAGCCGCTTTGCCAAATTTCTGCCACGTCTGAGCCATCAGATCTGGGGGGAAGGTCCAGTCTCCGTGACGCTGACCGCCCTTGGACATCACATATGCCCCTTTGTTCAGAACACCGGGGATGTACACTGCTCTGATGGAGAGTAGATTTTGGTGTGCCCAACACAGTAATTTTCTCGCAATGTGTAACGTTTGGGCTGAGCGCACACCCCCCCTGCCGGTTTATGTATGCAGTAGTAACCTTGTTATCTGTATGAATGAAAACATGTTGATTCTGCAGCACAGAAGCAAAGTGTTGAATCACATTCAGAACCGTGCGGCATTCCAGAACGTTTATATGAGCTGTTGTGTGAGGTGGCCACAGCGCCCCTATAGCTCGGGATAGGCATGTTCCCCCTCAACCTGACAGTGATGCGTCTGTAAAGACTGACACGTGCGACGTAGGTCTGCTGACAGGGACTCCTTCCGACAGAACCAGGGAGTTTTCCCAGTGTTGGAGGTCTGTTCTCACGGAGGGAGGAACAGTGATCATCCGTTTCTTTTGCTTACCGGATCCACGCACAGACATGCAAACCATCTCTGGAGGGGTCACATGTGGAGTAAGCCCAGCAGAACCACTGTATGAGCTGACGACATCGTTCCTAACAGTTTCATGACAGAAATGGCTGTTACCACTCTGCCAGGTCTTACGTGGCGAAGCTGGTCTTTTAGAGTGTCAATTCTCGTCTGTGATAAATGAGCCCTCATGGTGATCCGAGTTTAGCTCCACTCCCAGATAAATAATTGTCTGGGCCGGGAGAATCAAGCTTTTTTTTTTCCAATTTATTGCGAAGCCCACATTTAGCAGGTATGACATCAGCACCTGAGTCTGCGCCGCTGCTTCCTGTCTGAAGCGTGACAGCAGCAACAGGTTGTCTAGGTAAAACAAAATTCTCATCCCTTCTCTGTGTAATGGTTGCAGGGCCGTCTCCACACACTTTGAAAACGTACGAGGCGTGAGGGAATAACCGAACGGCAGCCTGTTGTACTGGTACTGCATCCCTTGAAAGGAGACGCGCAATAATTTTCTGTGCTTTGGAATGATCGGTATGTGGAAGTAGGCGTCTTTCAGATCGATGGAGGTAAACCAGTCGTTTCTCTGGATGTTGTCCAACAGTTGTCTGGTTGTCAACATGTGAAACGGTCTGTCCACGATCACCTTGTTGAAAACTGACCATTCCAAAATGGGTCTCGTTCCTCCGGTCCGTTTTGGAACCAGGAAGTAATGCAAGTAAAACCCTGTGTTTTCCTCTCTGTCGGGAACTCTGGAAATCACCTCTTTTACCATAAGTTCCTTGACTTCTGCATTTAGGGATGAGACCTGGTCTGGTGATGACAGAACTGTCTCTAAAACTCCTCCGAACGGAGGGGGTTGAGCTGCGAATTGTAGCGTATAACCCCTGTTTATCTGCTTGCTCATCCATCTGTCTGGCAAGCATGTCCGTTGTAACTCCACGTAACGTTCGTGGAGTGGGCGCGCATTTAGATGGTGCGTCATGTTTCTTACGGACATCAGCCAGTCTACAGCCTTGACCGCCGTCATGCGCCCCAGAAGTGTGTTCCGCATGACCCAAGGCGAGGCTTTCTCAAAAGGTCTCTGAGCGCACCTCTGTGCCGCGCTCAGGCTGCGGTTTCATATTCATGTCGATGTGAACCGGCGTGTGTTGAGGAGAGGTGAGCGCACCTTCATCAACGTGGCGCTGTTAGGGTGAAAGCTGATGGCGCCGCGGGAGCGCGCGTTTCACACCGCTGCGGTGAGACGCGTGCCGTTCCTGCTGAGGGCAATTTTTCTCACTGGATTCGTTCTGTGGTCTCACATTCATGCTGATGCGAGCCGGCATGCGCTGGGGAGAGGTGTGCGCGCCTTCATCAATGCAGCGCAGTTTGAGTGAATGCTGCTGGAGTCGCGGGAGCGCGCGTTTGACACCGCTGCGGTGAAAACCGTGCAGCTCGGGCTGAAAACGAGCTATTCCACTGGACTCGTTCTGCGGACCACATTCGCTTTTGACTGTTGTCATGCGAGCGTCTCGTGTTTATTTTGGAGCTGAGGTGATTCTGAAAAAACTTTTTTAAGGACACCGGCTCGTTTTGTGTGGCGGATGTCTGAGAAGCTGCTGTGAGGTCATCCGAGCTGACAGACGGGCTAAAATCAGACACTTTAATCTTTGAATGATGTTCATGTTTTATTTCAAAACTCGTGTCGTCATTGCACATATCCTCCGCAAACTGTCATTTTTTGAATGTTCTCCCCCGTGAGCTCTGCGATTTGTTGTCCCAGGGCGCCGCCTGTTGGTGATCTCTGGGGAAACGCTGAACCGCCGGTTGCCGGGATGAGGAGGGCTGATCTCTGACGGGCGGGGCTGGCGACGGAGCGGAGCGGGAAGACGCTGCTGCAGCCGTGGAACGTCGTTGTTGTCATTGCCCACGACGATCCTTCCAGCGGACCGGGGGGTGGGATGAGGCATACGGCTTGATGAGATGGCGCACAGTCTCTGACACCTCCTCCGACTTTTTCAAGTTTTCCATCATGGCCTTGAAATTGATCCCAAACAGCGCGTCCGTCGTGATGGGGCCCTCCATCAGGTCTTTGTGCAATTTCTCCGGAAGGGAGGGGGAGTGACGGAGCCAGGTGGACCTCTGGATCATTGTCATCCAAGCTGCGATCTGGGGCAGGCAGACAGCAGAAGAGGCGCACAGGTTGAGGATGACGTCAGACGTCTTGCAGAGGGAGCTCTTAGTCTCCTCAGGCAGATCTGCTGTCTCCAGCCTCTTTGAAACACTGTACGCCAACAGAGCCACGTTGTTGTTTGCTGCGGCCGCCTGGAACGCACACTGGTGAGCTCGATTGGAGAGCGAAGTCACAGTCTGGCCATGCTTCCCGGGAGGGACAGGACGTTGGTCCAACCTGGACAGCTTTGCTTTGAAAGCTTCCACCAGGCTCGGCTCCAGGGGGGTACCTAGGGAAAGTTCCGCTCTGTGAACCCCTCCACTCTGGTGATGGGAGTGAAAGTGGAAAGGGAGGCATCTGGGAGGCATCCTAACCAGATGCCCAAGCCACCTCAACTGGCTCCTCTCGACGTGGAGAAGCAGCGGCTCTACTTTGAGTCTCTCCCGGATGATCGAGCTTCTCACCCTATCTCTAAGGGAGAGCCCAGACACCTTGCGGAGAAAACTCATTTCGGTCGCTTGTATCCGAGATCTCATTCTTTCGGTCACAACCCAAAGCTCATGACCATAGATGAGAGTAGGAACATAGATTGATCGGTAAATTAAGAGCTTCGCCTTTTGACTCAGCTCTCTCTGCACCACGGCAGACCTGTACAGCGCCCGCTTCACTGTAGATGCACCTATCTGCCTATCCATCTCACGTTCCATTTTTCCCTCATTCGTGAATAAGACCCCAAGATACTTGAACTCCTCCACTTGGGGCAGGACCTCCTCCCTGACCCAGAGAGGGCACTCTACCCTTTTCCGGCTCAAGACCATGGTCTTGTGTACATATTCAGTTTACTGTAAATAAATTAAGCTTTTACTTGGATTTTATTTTCTGAATAAATCCTGTTTTTCTTTTAGGGTAGAACGGAAGTTGGTGGAGTAAACTTTTCTTCTGATTATTGACTATGGTTATGTATTATACATGAATGCCTCTGCTCAATGTCTTCACATGCTGGATAGCGTGTATCATGGCGCTTTGTGGTTTATTACAAATTATGAAGCCCTAACTTATCACTGTCTCTTGTATGATAAGGTAAAATGGCCATCTCTGCATGTACATCAGCTTGGCCACTGTTATGTTTTGATTTACAAGGCTATTCTTAAGTTGACAGCACCTTATCTTTCATCTTTGTTAACTTTAAACAACATGACCTACAGCCTCCAGTCTCAAGACTTTTTAAATTTTAGTGTTCCTCGTGTCAGAACAGAAAGGGGGAAGAAAGCCTTAAGCTTTTCTGCTCCAACCTCATGGAACAGTTTGCAATCAAACCTTAAACTTGGACTACTAGTATCTCTGAATGTATTTAATACCACAATAGATCCCATTATGTTCAAGTTGCAGAAGTGCAATTGTTTTAATTGACTCATTTGTTTTTTTGCAAGTCTGTTTATTGTGACTATGTGTTGTAACTGAGTAGGGCTTTTTTTTTTTTTTACTATTTTTTCCCCCTCTCTCTGTATGCTGTCAGTCTTGGCCAGGTCTCTCTTGTAAAAGAGATCTTTTGATCTCAATGGGACAAACCTGGTTAAATAAAGGCTATTATTATTATTATTATTATTGTTGTTTAGAATGTAAACAGTGATTATTGTTTGTGCCACAGCACCGGTGATGTTTCCCTGCTGAACTGCACTGCCATTGTGAACACCAGCAACGAGTCACTACATGACAAGAACCCAGTGTCTGACGGCATCCATCAACTGGCTGGGCCTGAGCTGAAAGACGAGCTCCTTAAATTCAAAGGTAGTCCTGTAACGACACACGGCACAGTTTTATTCTGACTTTCAAGAAAATGTCAAGTTTGTTTCTGCTCACTCTAAAGGAAGAGTCAAAATGTCAAATGACTTCATCATTAAAGTTGTAAAAACCAAACAAGATCAATACTTACAGTATGTGACAAATTACAGTACTTTGTCAATACTCACTTAGCAAAAAGGGAGATTTTACAAACATTGTTTTTGCAATTTAGCTAATTTTTTCATGATTTATTATCATGAAAAACCAACTTCAATAACAACTCTCAGCAGTTGCTGCTGGTGGAGTTTTCTCCAGGGGGCGCTATAACTCATATATATATATATATATATATATATATATATATA
>NC_056510.1:47409039-47409122 GCF_014905685.2 Nematolebias whitei | reverse complement strand
CTTGGGTGTTGTGAAAGACACTTTTTAAATAAAATTATTATTATTATTATTATTATTATTATTATTATTATTATTATTATTAT
>NC_056510.1:47399174-47408969 GCF_014905685.2 Nematolebias whitei | reverse complement strand
ATTATTATTATTATTATTATTATTATTATTATTATTATTATTATTATACATATATACATATACATATAAGGGCTGGACGATATGGCCAAAACTTTTATCACGATATATCTCTTAATTTCGGTCGATAACAATATAATTCGATTTCCATATTAACAATATAAAAGCCTCAGAAAACTACAAAACTATACAAATAAATTAATGTTCACCTTTTATTTGTATTTAGCCTTCAAAAAAATGAAATCACTGTCAAACATAAAATTCTCAACTTTGTCAATATTTATAGTTTTGACTTTAAACAACAACTATAAAATTGACAGCATTGAAATTCGATGTTAATGAAATAAACATTTTGGGTGTCGTTTTTGATGATAGGCTGACGTGGAAATGTCATGTAAAATACTTAAAAATAAAAATAACAATTGCATTATTGTATAAAGTAAAAGAGTTTTTGAATGACAAAGCTTTGTATATATTGTATAATGTAATGATTGTTCCATATTTAATCTATTGTAATTAAGTTTGGGGAAAAGCATACAAAACAATTACAAATCCTATTTTTATTGTTACAAAAAAGAGCTATAAGAATTATTAGTAGTATGAAGTGCTTTGGTCACCCAACAAATATATTATTTCATCAATTGAAATTATTAAAATGTTATGATTTGGTTGAAAAGGCAGCACGGTGGCGCAACTGTCACTTCACCACTTGCTCAATCCGAGATTGGATGCTTCCTCCCCCTCCCTCTCCGCTTTGCTGCTCTGTCTGTCTGTGAAACTGCTTCTGAGACTCTGAGACTCTCTTGCATTTCTTCCGAACCATAATTATGGACTTGTTCTGACCAGTTGGTCCCTCAACTCAATGTACGACATTTCTTCAAGAGAAGACAGGCTTTAGGTGAGCCAATTTACCCTGTTGGCACGCACGCAGCTGGATATCTCATCAACTGGAAGACTTTATGATGTGTCTATCTCTGCTGCCATCTGTGGATTTTAAGGACGCATATTTAATTGGATTCACGATAACTGGTTCCTGCTTTTTGGATTCAGCTGGTGCTGATTTTATTTACAATCAAGGAAGTCGTCAGCAGCAAATTTGGACCCGATCACGCTGCTTGCCTTTATTGGGTTCATGTCTGGAGTACCCAGACTCAAATGCTTTGGGCTGAATGGATCAGATCTTGGGGATTTTTACTCAGACATGTTCCATCGGTGTGGCCATGTTAATTTGGACATTTCAGAACCGAGTGGTCAAACACAGACTCAAGGTTGATGTCATTAAGTTCTGCCTGTCTCCAAAACAACTGTGTGTTTATCTAAATTTTGGTCGCCTTGGTGTCCTTTAAGGCCACCTTATCTGAATTTTGCCTGGAGAACATGTGATCTGACGCTCACCACCCCCTCCCTGAGGAATTTCCAACTGATAACCAGATGAAACCCCGCTGAAAAAACTTTCTGTCATCATTTCAGGACTCTGGATTCTCAGAGGTTATCCTTGGCCATTCCTCGACATACCTCGAGAATGTTTATGGATCTCACCGGAGGACATTGACTGATTACAGTGACACTGAGAGCATCTATAAGCGTTGTTGACCGCTCTCGTCTCTTCCTTCTTCCTGCTCTGCTCTGCAGAATGTCTACGTAAATATGTACTTGTTTGTGCGAGGTGTTTTTTCAATATTAGGGGTTTTTCTCAGCCAAGAAAAAAGTCTGATAGGAATTTTTTTCGCCTCCAACTCCTACATGTGTCCAGTTAACCACTGTTTTTGTCTGTCTAAACAAGTCTCACTTGTAAATGAGTCTTCGAGGCTCAATGTGATTTATCTGTTTAAATAAAGGTTGAATGAAAAAAAATACAGAGAAGATTCAGGCAGAGACACAGAGGTGCAGAAGTCTGCATCAACCCTAACCTCAGTGAATCCAGTGACCTGCTGGTGGAATGTGAGGGACAATATGTCAAACTGACAACCACGTATCTGTGTGTGCAACAATCATCATCCACACCCTCAGAGTGAACATGTTCTACTGCTGGAGACACCGTCAGCCAGGAGCAGCTGGTTTGTGTCCAGAGAAAACAGACATTATGTTTCTGAAGAAGAACTGTTCAGTGAAAAGGTCCTCAGTGTGTAGCAGTGAGCATTAGACACTGACGTGTCACTGGTTTGAAACTGGTCTTTGAACTGGAAATTATTTGTTTATTTTAATGTAAGAAAACTGCTTGGAATAGAAAAATACCAAAGTTAAAAAATAAAATTCACAATATGTACTGTAATGTGTAACATAATTTTATTCTTGCTAGAATTAATATTAATTACAAAATTGGTACCAAAAAAGAACCGTCCAGGAACCAACACCAAAGTGAAGGTACCGACACCGATACCGATTTTTTTAGAAAGGTACCCAGCCCTAGCGTGCATGCACCACTAGATTGTTGAACAGTTTTTTTTCCATCAGGCAATTTGGAGGCTGAATTCTCTCCCACATGTTCTATCCATCTAAGCTGTTAACTATATAAGAGTTGTGTTTTTAAATTGTATATGATATCTGGCTTGGGATTTTTTTTAACATCATCGTTGTGTTTTTTTTAACGGTTTATAGAAAAACGTTTTATTACTATTTGTTCTTAATTATTGTGATGTTATTTTTAATTTATTAGTTTCACCGGGGGACAGTGAGAAATAAAATTTAGATTTTTTTTGTATGTCTGTACAATAGGGCTTTAACAGACTACTCGAGTAATCTACACATTGATTCCTAGGACACCTATTGAGGTTTTTAATTTCATGTCGAGTATTCGTGGTGACGTCATTATGCCCCCGTTACGTCATCTCGTCACATGTCACGTGATCCGCACCGGGCGCAGGTTACAAAATGGATTCCTCCAAGCAGACGGATGTAGCAGAGCAGGCCCAGACTTGACAAACAGGTAGAAATGCATCAATAGTCTGGAAATATTTCACTAAAGACGAATCTTCCAGTTCAACTACCGTAAAGAAACACAAAATGAATCAACTTCCTGACTGTTTGGAGCTCGCTGTGAACCGGTGTTACACCATGTTCTGTGACCACCGTATATTGTGACCATAGGGGGCGGTGTTGCATGCACTGTTGCAGGTCACAGAGTACGGTGTAACACCGGGTCCAATCGACCGAACCAGAACCAGCTTCCTCTGACCTTGTTTCACAAACAAAAAGCAAAAAAATATTAATCTCTAAACCTATTAAAAAAATCTATAAACACATTAACCTCTAAAACTAAATCTTATGAGCACCACAGCAGGCGGTGGTGTGGGGCGGTCCCCCCACTGTTTTTAGTTTAGTTTTTGACGTGCTGCACGTTTCTTCACGTTTGCAGCTTAAAAATAAAAACTAATAGTTTAGTTTTTCCTGTGACTTATTTGCTGTATGATAAATGGTAGAAGCATAATATATGCTCCAAATGTTTTGTTGGTCTTTTTTGGTAAATAATGACCTTTTTACAGTTTTATTTATTTATTTATTTTTGTATCTTTAGAACCTATGATGTCATCAAGTACTCGAGTTCTACTCGAGTCTTATGATGTTAATGTCGAGTTTAAAAATTATGTAGTCGTTCAACCCCTACTGTACAATACATATGATGAAATTTACAATAAAGTACACTTGACTTGAAGCATTCCCAGAAAAGTTTCTGAGGGATGCATTCAGAAGGAATACTAATCAGATGCTTGAACCGCCTCAGCTGACTCCTTATGATGAGGAGGAGGAGCAGCAGCTCCACTCTGAGCTCCCCAGGCTTGATGAAGCTCTTCACCTGACATCGAGTGTGGTTTAGATTCACTCTGGTCTTTCTTTGTTGATGCACATGATGCTACTTATCTGTTTTGAGCACATTTGATTTGTGCTTCAATAAGGACAATTGTCTGTGTGCACTGGCACTTACCATACCATACCATACCAACTTTATTTATAAAGCACCTTAAAACAACCATGGCTGACACAAAGTGCTGTACATTAAAACACAACATAATAAAAGTGGAAATAAAAACAGTTTAAAAACAGAAAACATACAATTTAAAACTAGATCCTGCTGGTGTTAAAAACATACATTTTAAAAGCATACAAAATTTAAAAACTAGATCCCGCTGGTGTTAAAAGCCAAGTAGAATAAATGAGTTTTAAGACGAACTTTAAAAATGGACAGTGAAGGGGACTCTCTGACCTGCAAAGGCAAGTCGTTCCATAACTTAGGGCCCATGACAGAGAAAGCCCTGTCCCCTCTGAGCTTCCTTCTTGTTCTTGGTACCTCCAAGAGCAGCTGATCTGCTGACCTGAGAGACCGATAGGGTATGTAGGGATGAAGAAGCTCAGAGAGGTAAGCCGGGGCAAGATTATGCAGTGATTTAAAAACAAACATAAGAATTTTAAAATGAATCCTAAAATATACAGGCAGCCAGTGAAGTGAAGCCAGGACAGGGGTCACATGTTCCCTCTTTCGAGTTCCTGTTAAAAGTCGTGCAGCAGCATTCTGAACCAGCTGCAGACGTGAGAGCAGCAACTGACTGACTCCCAAATAAAGTGCATTACAGTAATCCAATCGAGTCGAAATAAAGGCGTGGATCACCATTTCAAAATGCTGTCTGGAAAGAAAAGACTTCACTGACGCCAATCGCCTTAAATGATAAAAGCTGGACTTAACCATGGCTTTGATTTGGCTGTCCAATTTAAAATCACTGTCCACCTTAAAACCAAGATCTGTAATAACAGGTTTAAAATATTTCTCCAAGGGTCCCAGGTTAATAGAGGAGGACTCACAGGAGCCACTGGGTCCAAACACCATCACCTCGGTTTTGTTTTCATTAAAATTTAAAAAGTTCAAGGCCAACCAAGCTTTAATATCTCCTAGACATTCCAGGAGATGTGTGAACGTATGTCCATCCTTCTGCTTTAGGGGTAAATAAATCTGACAATCATCAGCGTAACAATGGAATGAAATCCCATGTTTCCTAAGGATAGAACCCAGAGGCAGTAAGTACAACGAGAAGAGCATAGGGCCCAGAATTGAGCCCTGCGGGACACCATATTGTATTGGAACTGAAGATGATTCAGAGTCATTAATTTTCACTGAAAATGTTCTCTCCTCCAAGTAAGACTTAAACCATTTAAAAACAGTGCCATCAATACCAACAATATGTCGTAATCGCGATATTAAAATGTTGTGGTCCACTGTATCAAAAGCAGCAGTTAGGTCAAGTAAAATCAGAACAACATGATTACCAGAATCACAATCAAGAAGGATGTCGTTAAAAACTCTAATTAAAGCAGATTCTGTACAGTGGAGAGTTTTAAAACCTGACTGGAAAACCTCCAGAATGCCATTGTCATTTAAAAACTGTGTCAGCTGACAGTATACAAGTTTCTCTAAAACCTTAGAAAGAAAAGGCAGCTTTGAAATAGGCCGATAATTAGCCAGAACAGTTGGATCAAGGCCAGGTTTTTTAAGCAGGGGCTGCACCACTGCATGTTTAAAACTAGCAGGGACCACACCTGAGGACAGACTGCCATTTAAAATTGCAAGAACAGGCAGCCCTATGCTAGATAAAATATCTTTAAAAAGTCGTGGAGGGACAGGATCACGTGGGGAACCTGATGGCTTAATGCGGCCAACTACGTCCTCTAAAAGTGAAACAGTCACAAGCTCAAACTGATTAAAAACAGCAGAGCAAGGGACTGAAACTGAGGGGTCAGAGTCAGGAGCTGTAATAAGAGCCCTGGTACTACCAACCTTTTCAATAAAGAAACGCAGAAAATTTTCACACATGCCAGGAGAAGCTTCCAAACAGGCATTTTGTGGAATATTAAGCACAGAGTCAATGGTGTCAAATAAAACACGTGGGTTATGGCTGTTTGAAGAAATAACACTAGCCAAATATTCCCTTTTTGCTTCTTTAACCGTGCTCTGGTAGAGACGCCAACAGTCTTTTAAAATCTGAAAAGTAACCTGCAGTTTGTCCTTTTTCCATCTGCGTTCAATACGACGACATTCCTTCCTTACAGCACGAGTTCTGTCATTAAACCAAGGCTCAGGTTTAATCCTTGGCTGCCTAGTTTTTAACGGAGCAACCGAGTCCAGGATGGTCTGACAGGAAGAACAGAACCATGACCAGAGCTCTTCTGTATTGGAGTGGAGGAAGTCAGATGATCCACAGAGCTGAAGAAAAGCAGCAGAGAACTGAGTGGCAGTGGAAGGGTTAATAATCTGACAGCGCCGAACAGCAGCGCAAGTTTTAACTGTAGTAGGTGTCAAAGTGACACTGAATAAAACAGGCAGGTGATCCGAGAACACAGCATCACAGATTTCCAGATTAGTCACTGGCAGACCACAGGAAATAACCAGGTCCAATGTGTGTCCATGTTCATGTGTAGGGCCGGATACGGCCTGTACCAGATTAAAAGAGTCCAGAAGGCTTAAAAAGTCCTTTACCAGAGGCTTATCAGGACAGCACACGTGCAAATTGAAGTCTCCAACAAAAAGAACTTTGTCATAATTAGTTAAAATCCCAGATAAAAAGTCAGAAAAGTCACTTAAAAAATCCTTGTTATATTTGGGGGGCCGGTAGACGACAGCACAGAAAACTGGGTTTACGTGTCTCATCTCAAAAGACGTAAACTCAAAGCTGGGAAAAGACGTCTGTAGAAAACACTGCTTACATTTGTAGTCCTGTTTGTAAACAGTTGCTGTGCCTCCCCCTCTCCCCGAGGCCCGTGGTGAATTAAAATAAGCACAATTTGCTGGTAAGAGCTCAGATAGAGCGCTGTACTCACCAACACTCAGCCACGTCTCAGTCACAAACAAAAAATCCAGGTTTTGGCAGCTAAAAAAGTCCCGAAGAATAAAAGTTTTATTCCCAAGCGACCTGGCGTTTATCAGGCCAATCCTGACAGGAACTGGATCCTGGGCGTCGACAGGTCGGGAAACCCGGCACAGCGGTCTCAGGTTTTGGAGACACCGTCGGCGCATGTTGATCCAAGAAGGGCGGGGACGGCGATGCAGAGGAGCTTGAATGCCGACCACTGGCACCAAGCAGACATGAGCGGGATCCAAGAAACGCCGAGGCACCCGAGAGCCCAGAAACGATCCATGTGATGATCGGTTAAAAGCAGAACAGTGCGTCATATAAAACTTCAGCTTCACCAGCCAGCCGCTTCGTCTACCGCGACGACGATGACGTCTCCGCCGTGTAAGCAGCGCAGGAACCCGGAACAGGTAGCTTGGAATCTCCGACAGAAGCGGGGGCAAGGATTGTTGGCCAGCAACATCCAATAATTCCATATCCTGGACCAGTGGCCGGAGGTCTAGTAATGTATTGCGATCGTACACCAGCAGAGACCCAGCTCCGCAGACAACCCAGGTCAGAAACAACACAAACAACAGCAAACGCGAGAGAGACAGACGAGCAGCCACATACACCGGCGCCGCCATCTTCATCTGCACTTGTGAGTTTTTGTTCCCCGTCATTAGCAAAGAGGAGTCACCAAAAATACTTTGTGTCCATCCGTGCATGTTGTGAGCAGTAGAACTTGAAAAATAAGTGAGGCACCGACTTTCATTTTGGTGTGTGGCTACATCTTGGTGTGAGAAAGGTCACATTGGGTTGCCATGTCAAAATCTACCCCTTTTCCATTAGTACCGGTACGGCCCGACTGGACCTGACTCAACCTGGTTCCAAGGCTTTTCCATTAGTACTGGTACTTAGAACCTGTTCCTATTTTCAGGGCCCTTGGCTCTGTGGTCCTAACGTGGCCGAGTAGGTACTAAAACATGACGTCAGAAGACTGTCGGTCACTGATTGGTCGGGGGCGGAGTCACTGTATCCTTAAAAAACTTTTCAAAACATTGATCCGCCATTTGCAATTTCTCAGATGGAGCAGTGGCTGGACCTATTTTAAAGATTTTAAAAACAATACTGACAACATCTTGATCTAATGCTGATGTAAAAAAAAATAAAAATAATAATGTCTAAAATAAACGGTGCCGGCTTTATCAAGAAATCCTGTTTTCACTTTAATGACTGTTACCTCAGCTGGAAATCATAAAAAGTCAGAGTCAGAGTTTCTTTATTGTCATTCTCACCTCATGTGGTACATGTGGTGGAGCGAAATTATGTACACAGGGTCCCAGTTACATCCAACAATAAAATGTCTAAGAAAAACAGTAATAACATCTAAGATATGAACTAAGAAAAACACCAACTAAATATACACTAAGCACTCATAACATAAAACATTGAACATCAGCACAAACATGAACATGAGTCTGTGAGCAGATGTGCACGCATGAACACACCAACATTAAAACAGATCAGCAGCAACATGAAACAGATCAGCAGCAACATGAAACAGATCAGCAGCAACATGATATGGTTTTTCACAGTGATTATTCTAGTTAGAGATTCATGAGTCTAACAGCCTCAGGGTAGAAGCTGTTCCTCAGTCTAGTGATTCTACACTTAATGCTCCTCAACCTCCTTCCTGAGGGGAGTGGGGCAAAAAGTGTGTGTGCTGGGTGAGTGTGGTCCTTCATGACCGCAGGTGGCCCTCTTCCTGCATCTAGAGGTGTAGATGTCTGTGATGGTGGGGAGACTGATTCCAACATCTTCTGTGCAGCCTTCACCACTCTCTGCAAAGCTTTTCTTTCTGCAGCTGTGCAGCCTCCATGCCACACATTGATGCTGGAGCACAGGATGCTCTCCACTGCACACCTGTAGAAGGAGGTGAGGACTGAGCTTCCAGACCAGCTCGTCTCAGCTGCCTGAGGAAGTAGAGTCTCTGATGAGCTTTCTTCATCAGGCTGGTGGTGTTGTTGCTCCAGCTGAGGTTGTCATTCATGTGTACACCCAAGTACTTGTAGCTGGAGACCACTTCCACTGCAGATCCTCTTATGTTCAGGGGGTGTAGGTGTTTTTGTTCCTTCTGAAGTCCACAATCATCTCCTTTGTCTTCTTCACATTGATGTGAAGGTTATTCTCTCTGCACCAGCTCTCCAGGTGTTCCACCTCTTGCCTGTAGCTGGACTCATCATTGTTTGTGATGCATCCCACCACCACTGTATCATCTGCAAACTTTACAATGTGACAGCCTGGATGGGTAGCTGCACAATCATATGTGAGCAGAGTAAACAGAAGGGGGCTCAACACACATCCCTGAGGAGAGCCAGTGCTGAGGGTTATGGTGGAGGAGGAGAGGTTGTGGATCCTCACTAACTGTGGTCTGTTTGTTAAAAAGTCTAGTACCCAGTTGCAGATGGAGGGGCTTAGTCCTAGTGTGGATAGTTTGTCCATCAGGGTTTGGGGGATCATGGTGTTGAAGGCGGATGTGAAGTCCACAAAGAGCATACGGACGTAAGAGTTTTTCTGCTCCAGGTGGTTGAGCGCAGTGTGGACCTCAGAGGAGATTGCATCCTCTGTTGATCCGTTCTCACGGTATGCATACTGATGATGCAAATGATTGGATCTTTCAGGAATATTTCCCTCAAACATGAAGAGATACAGCCTTTAGTTCAACTTTATTTTAACCCACAAATGTACAAATCACAAAACAAGAACTTTAAAGCAAAGCTAAAAAATTATATATATATATATGTGTGTGTGTGTGTGTGTGTATATATATATATATATATATATATATATACACAGGTCCTTCTCAAAAAATGAGCATATTGTGATAAAGGTCATTATTTTCCATAATGTAATGATAAAAATGAAACTTTCATATATTTCAGTTGGTGTGCAATGAATCTGAAATATATGAAAGTTTCAT
>NC_056510.1:47385140-47399074 GCF_014905685.2 Nematolebias whitei | reverse complement strand
ACTGAGGAAGTCTCTCGGATGAGAGACGAAACGTTTCTACATTTTTTTGTTGATTTGCTTTGTTTTTTTTTTGTTTTGTTTTTTTTAATGTCCAGAGGACCAGATTTAACTTTTTTAGAAACATCTCACCTCCTTCTGTCCCTTGCACGCATTTTTCATGTTACGTGGCGCACACGGCTGTACTGCGCCGTTTTCAGCGTATGTTTGTGCATTACTGGGACAGCTCTTCAGGACGTCCTCTACCCACCCAGCGCCTCTCACACTGGTTGTATGAGGCTATTTCTAAAGTTTACAGTTCATCTGGACTGGATCCTCCAGAGAATCTCGGCGCAGTCCACCAGAGGGTTTTCATCCTCCATGGCTCTGCATGGAGGGATGACAGTGGAGGATATTTGGATGGCGGCTGCCTGGTCATCACCATGTTCACTTATTTGTTTTTATCTACGTGATGTTTCTACTTTCTCCATGACCCATTCTGTTCTCAGGGTTCTGACAGAATGATTATTATTTGTTTCATGGAGCCTCACTTTTGAGCTCACACCTGCCTGCATGCAGTCGCAGTGTGAGATATTTATTATCAGTCCCAAGTTCATGACTGCTGATTTTATCGTTATTGATCGGTTCATCCTGTGGAGCTGTTGGTCTGCTGTTTATTGTTACACTGTTACAATTCATAGCCTCCGTTGTTCCTATTCACAGCAGCAGGTCTGCTATCTCAGCCTTTTTTCCTCACCAGAGATCTTTCTCTGGTGCGCTCCTGCGCATGGAGCACGCAATTACGCAGCGCGTAATTAAACACACAGAAGGCTGAGTGATTAAATGTTTTTTTGTGCAAGCAAGTGCTTCATGTTGTGTCTGAATGGACCCAGTGAGGCATAGTTCGCCTTTAACCGACTAGCGAGAAGCCTTAAAGGGCGAAGCCTATACGAAATAGAACGTTAGTTACGTACTGTAACCCCAGATTCTGTGAGTATAGGCGTAGCCCTTTAAGCTCTGGACCTCACTGGTTCCTAAATGGCTGAAGAAAAAGCTATTTGGGAGCCGATTCCCGGTCTCAGGGTAATTTATACGGACCGGGGGTGATGCCCACACAGTAGGTGGGCAAGGACTAAAGTTTTCAGTGCAGCGCTGAGCGCCTTAGGGATAAACCCACTAGCGAGAAGCCTTAAAGGAATGCGCCTATACTCAGAATCTGGGGTTGCAGTACGTAACCAAAGTCTGTTGGGTGGCCTGGGAACGCCTTGGAGTCCTCCCAGAACAGCTGGAAGAGGCGGCTGTGGAAAGAGATGTCTGGGATTCCCTGCTCAAGCCGCTGCCCCCGTGAGCCGACTTCAAAATAAGCGGAAGATAATGGATGGATGGATGGATTGCATTGTGTGCTTTTTTCACTTTTGAATTGTTATAACTTTAATGAGATAATACTTCTGACCTTTAAAACCCCTTAACAGCTGAAGCTTAGATGGATAACGCTCCTTCTTAATATTGTTTCTGGAGAACTGGAAGGTCTGAGAGTCTTTCATTAAAACAATGTTTATCAAACAAAGTCATATGTGAGAGGAAAGAAAAGCTCCAGAATTCGCATCACTTAGACATGTGTTCTGGCCAGAAGAAAAACCACAGAACGCTGACTGTCTACGAGTAAACTGCTGGTTCTTACGCAGCCAGCTGCATGATGTTCCTGTAGCAGCTGAAGAGCGAGCTCTCGGCTGCTGTCCGGTACTTGGCCTTGTATTTGGGTCCCACAGTGTGGATGATGAATCTCGCTGCCAGGTTGAAGCCTTTGGTCAGCTTGGCCTCTCCGGTCCGACAACCTTAACAAAAACAAAATAAAACTGTTTAAGAAGAGTTTTAAAAGCATCCAACAATTTTCAGTCAGGTCATCTGGACAGATGACCTGACTGAAAATTGTTTGATTGTATACCTGGATTATTGAGCATGGACTTTTTTAGTCTTAAAAGCAGTTCATAAGATAAGATAGAACATTACTAATCTTGCAGGAAATTGTTGAGCCAGATTTTCAGTACAAAGGATCCTAAAAAAGGAATCACAAGATGTAACAAATAACAGAGAATATAAAAAATGACAGAAAATATAAAATACCAACAATTAAGTTCTGAACAGGTCAGGTGCAGACAGAAAAGAGTTTATTGTGGTACAGGATTAATTTTATTGTCCTCTGTGCAGAAAGGGGGAGGAGTTGAAAAGTTTGAAGGACTTCCTGTGGTGTTCTGTGGAGCACCTCGTGGTCTCAGTCTACGACTGAAGGTGCTGCAGTAAGAGTCCAGGGTGTCATGCAGGGGTGTGACGTGTTGTTCAGGACCTGGAGCAGTTTCCTCAGCATCCTCTGCTCAGACACCTCTGTCAGTGACTGCAGGTCCACTCCCAGAACTGAGCCAGCTCTCTTCATGAGCTTATCGAATCTGTTGACATCAGCTTTCTTCACCCTGCTGCCCCAGCACACCACAGCATAGAAGAATATGCTGGAGACCACTGAGTGGTGAAACTTCTGTAGCATGGTCCTGCAGATGTTAAAGGACCTGAGTCTCCTCAGAAGAAAAAGGCGACTTTGTTCTTTCTTGTAGATGCGATGGTGTTAGCTGTCCAGTCCAGTTTATTGTCTAGGTGGACCCTCAGGTACTTTTAGCAGTCCACAGTGTCCACCTTAGTACCCTTGATGTTGATAGGGTTGGGGGCGCTGATCTTCTTCCTGTAGTTTACCTGCAGCTCTTTAGTTTTTCCAGCATTGAGCTGCAGGTGGTTCTGTCCACCACACCTCTGTATTCAGCTTCCTGGTCACCAGTGATGCAGCCCACAATGGCAGAGTCATCCAGAACTTCTGCAGATGCAGGATTGTGAGTTGTACCTGAAGTCCGAGGTGAAGAGGCTGAACAGAAATGGTGAGAGGACCGTCTCATCAGGAGGCCCTTTGCTGCTCAGTATGGTGTCCAAGGTGGTGTTCTGCAGCCTCACATACTGTGGCCGACCTGTGAGGACAGTCTCTGATCCAGGTGACCAGCGAGTCCTTCACCTGCATGTCCAGGAGCTGACTGCAGAGTAGGGCAGGTCTGATGGTGTTAAAAGCACTGGAGAAGTTAAAGAACATGACTCTTACAGCTGCCTGCCCTGTCCAGGTGTGTGTAGGCTATGTGCAGCAGGTAGATGAAGGATGGTCAATTCCAATGTGTGGTTGTTGCAAACTGGAGTGAGTCCAGGTATGGTTCCACCACTGATCTGACATTCTTCAGGACCAGCCTCTCCAGCGACTTCATGGCATGTGATGTCAAGGCCACAGGTCTGCAGTCACTTTGTGAGTTTGGGTGGTTGTTTCTCCACACTGGGACCAGGCATGTTGTTTTTCACAGAGCAGTAACCACCCTCATGCTCAGGCTCAGGTGAAAAATGTGCTGAAAAATATTACACAGCTGAGCTGCACATCCTTTCACGACTTTGGGGTTCAATCCATCTGGACCTGCAGACGTGCCTGGACGTAAGGCTGGGTACCTTTCTAAAAAAATCGGTATCAGTATCGGTACCGGTACCAGTGTCAGTACCTTCACTTCGGTGTCGGTTCCTGGATGGTTCTTTTTTTGGGACCAATTTTGTAATTACTATTAATTCTAACAAGAATAAAATTACGTTACACATTACAGTACAAATTGTGAGTTTTATTTTTTAACTTTGGTATTTTTCTATTCCAAGCAGTTTTCTTACATAAAAACAAATAATTTCCAGTTCAAAAACCAGTTTCAAACCAGTGACACGTCAGTGTCTAAGTTCACTGCTACACACTGAGGACCTTTTCACTGAACAGTTTTTCTTCAGAAACATCAACATATCTGTTTTCTGTGGACACAAACCAGCTGCTCCTGACTGACGGTGTCTCCAGCAGTAGATGTTCACTCTGAGGCTGTAGATGATGATTGTTGCACACACAGATACCTGGTTGTCAGTTTGACATATTGTCCCTCACATTCCACCAGCAGGTCACTGGATTCACTGAGGTTAGAGATGATGCAGACTTCTGTACCTCTGTGTCTCTGCCTGAATCTTCTCTGTGGTTCTCTGGGGTTTAGGGCTCTGATCATCTCCCTAATTGACATGAGAACAAAACATCAACAATAACATGGTTGTGTTATTATTACTCAAAAAAAAAACATTATCTAGGCTGAGAGATAAAAGCTTAACTGGTCAACAAAATCTTTTACAGTTTAACTTACCTCCACTGTAAAAAAAGCAGCAAACTTTTAACAACAAAGTTTGTGACTGTCCTGTGGCCCCGACCTTGCTTTTCTTTTGTCTGTCCTCACATCAGGGTCAGAGGCTCTTGTGAGGAGAACATTAACATGAACAGTGAGCATTAGTGAACTGTTTAAGCAGCTGACTGGATGGATGATCAGTTTTACAAAATAAGATTTATGTTACTGTCAATCTTTAGTTAGCTTTTGAGTTTAGCTAGCCACGTAGATAAAATAAATTTACACACTAATATGTTAAAGTTAGCGTTACATGGATCATAATTTATTTCACCGCGATGTACGTGTTAAGCTGCAGTTACGCTAACAAACGTAACTCACCAGCTGAAACACAAGAGCCGTCCTCGGAGTTCTTTGATGAAGAGTCCGGTCGTGGAGATAATGAATCAGGACGTTCAGGCTCTCACAGGCTGACTTTAATGCTGAGAGGAAGAGGAGGAGGGGGGAGGCTAATGAACTCTTCTCTCCTCGCAGAAAAACACAGAGCAACTTCCTGCAGCGCGTGTTGTCGAAGCCGTTCGACAACGCGCTGCACACGTGAACCCGTCTGTGGGCGTCACCAGCACCATAGACATAATTATACATAGATTAGGTACGGCAGCTCTATACAGCTCTGGGTGTAATCTGTGTGTAGTCCGTTTGTCATTTGTCTGGTGTTTTACCAGCCTGCGTGCTGAAACCACGTGACACTTTACAGCCAATACCAAAACTTGACACCGAAAGAAGAGTGACATTTCAATACATTCACTGACCAGTGCAGTTCGGTCGGTGCCATAAAAGAACCTCGGTTCGGTACTCAGCCCTACCTGGACATAGGCGGCTAATGCCCCTTTTCCACAACTCCTACTCAGCCCCAACTCTGCTCAGCTCAAGCGCTTTTCCACCAGTGCTTTTTAGCTGATTCGGCCCCTTTATTTGTCCCTGCTTCTCTGGTGGGACCGTTCGAGCTGAGTCGGCACCTAAACATGACGTCAGAATACTGTCGGTCGTTGATTGGTCGTGGGGAGGAGTCACTGGATCTTCCAGAAACTTTTCACACCGATCCACCATTTGCAATTTCTTGGAACTCGGAGCAACAGCTGGATCTATGTTTAAGATTTTAAAAACAATAATGACAACACCGTGTTTAATGATGAAGTGCAGTAGTTTTTTGTGCTTGGTGACCCGACAACAAAATTCGAGCGAGCTGCCCAACGCAGAAGATCATACGAGCTGCTGACCCGTTAAAGCACGCGAGGCCCCAGTCCGGGCCCTGGCCTCACGTGCTTACAAAGGCCGGATTCCGAGCCCTGGCAGACGGGTGGACCGGTACGGAGGGTGGAAACGTTTTTTTTTTTTTAAACATGTTATGTATAAAAATTTAAGTTTTTTTTAATCAGTGAAGATTAAAAATAAACGGTGCCGGCTTTATTGTGAAATCCAGTTTTCAGTTTGACTTTATTAAATAATCTGTCAAAGCTAACTCAGCTAAAAAAATCATAAAAAACTAAATTATTTGATCTCAGAAATATTTCCCTCAAACATGTTTCAACAAGAGACACATCCTTTGGTTCAACTTTATTCTAACCCACAGATGTACAAATCACTAAACAAGAACACTTTAAACCAAAGCTAAAATAAAATCTGTAAACAAGAAACAAAACCACATATCTACATTGAACAATAAAAGTAGAAACAATGAGTGCAAATACATCAAATGATGAAAAAAGATATACAATGATAAATATAGATATTTTTCTCAAATCTGGCTCATCAGATTTAATTCAATTCAGTTTATTTATATAGTGCCAAGTAACAACAGAAGTTGTGTCAGGGCACTGAACAGAAATTTTCATATATAAAATAAGTTAAACACTCATATTTAAAAATAATAATTTAACATTATCTGAGGAGCAGACTGCTTTGAGTTTAATTCATTGCATATATATATATATATATATACAGAAATTTTCCAAAAAAATTAGAATATCATGGAAAAGTTGTTTAACTTCCATAATTCCATTCAAAAAGTTAAACTTTAATAGATGATAGATTCAGGGCCCACAGTTTAAACCATTTCAAGTAGGGGTGCACCGATTGCAGTTTTCTGGCCAATCACTGATCACAGATTTCTAAAAAGTCTGACATGCCGTATCCGATTTTGGCCAATACTGATTTTGTTTTATAAGCGACTGATATAAAAATATGTTTTATAAAAATATATTAAGTTGCCTTTATGCCTATTCAAACATATATATTGTGTGTGTGTTACTTTTCAGAATTAAATGTCTAAATTGCCATAAAAGGCAAGGGTGGAATGATATAGGAATGATTATTTTGATGCTTTTATGTCAATTAATACTTATACTCACTTTTGATGCAGCTTATCTGCTTAGTCAGGCCCGTGCTGCAGATGTGTTTTGGAGTAATTAAAGTTCTCTGGGGGATGCTCTAACCAGAAGACCTGGTCCAATCTTAAGGTTACGGTGACCCAGGTTTTGAAGGACATGTTTTTATGAAGCCATCGCTCTGTTGCACAGACTGCTTTGATGATGGAAAAACAGATTTAATTAAATCTGTCCTCCTGGCAACCATCAAACTTGTTTTTCACTGCTCTCACGCGATCCGGTCAGGGAGAGGTATAAAGGAGGTGTGACAGGCAAGGGAATTTTGGAGGTCTGCCGTGGACTAACGCGTGTGAGTGCCCGGCGCAATTTTGATGTGATTCCCCTTTACCCGGGTCGAAAACGACTTCCCGGCCAGTGTCACGGTGAGAGGCTCTTTCATATCAATTTGTGTGTGTAAAGAGTGTACAAGTGTACATGTTTGCTTGGCTGTTTTTCTGTGGCAGATTAATAAATGACACTTATTGTTTCTAGCAGAAAAAACAGTCTCTGTGTGTCTCATTTTTCCTCTTGTCTGAATATCTGGTGCCGATCGTTCACGACCCCTGTTAATTTCATAATACAGCGACACTGTCAGGTGTTATAAGGTCACAATGCACCTTCAATTTTCTAATATTATTTTACTGAAAATCATACCCTTGAACAATATCCTAGAAACAATCCAAGCTTGTTTTAACTTGCCATGAGGTAGTGCTCTGAAATATAAATGAAGTTCATACAATTGTTAAAACAAAAAAAAATAGGTAAAATCGGTTTCTCATGCAAGTATCAATCGATTTCTAATTTCCCATAATTAAGGAAATCGGGGCCGACTTATCAGTGCACCCCTAATTTCAAGTATTTATTTGTTTATTTTTACATAATTTAGGCTTCCAGCTCATGAAATCCACGAAAACAGGCATTAAAAAAAAATTTGAATACTGTGGAGAAATCAGCCCAAATGTTGCAGGGCATGAATGTTTTAAACTGAGTGTGACACTAATCATCTACTAAACTCAAAGCACCTGCACAGGTTTCCCCAGATGTCATTAAATTGCTTCAGTTTGGTTCAATAAGGTGAAGACTTCAGACATAACAACTGGCCAGAAGACCATCATTGAGACCCTCCATAGGATGGGTAAGCCACAAAAGTTCATAGCTAAGGAGTCTGGCTGTTCTATCTGACCGTAAGCTAGATTTTCTTTGTCTAACAGAAATGTGGCAACAACAAAATGACTTTTTCCACCTGAATGAATCTCCCCCACTGGGGTTTGTTTACATCGCCAAATCCCGCGAGTCCGGCCGCGGAGGAGGTCTCGCGATAATTTACCACGAGAACTGGAAGGTCACGCCGGTTCACACACCTCCCTCTCCCTCCTCTGAGCACACTGTGTGTCTACTCTCCGGCCCTACCCCCACCATTGTTGCCACTTTCTACCGTCCACCCAAAATCAACAACTCCTTTATAAATGACTTTGCTGCTCTAATCGCCCACCTCTCAGCTCTTTCACCCAACATTATTCTGCTTGGAGACTTCAACATTCATATGGATGAAGACAACAACCCCTTCACCAGAGACTTCACATCCTGCCTCGACAGCTGTGGCTTCCAGCAGTTCATTAACTTTCCAACCCACATAAAGGACCACACTTTGAACGTTTGAACACGTTAAAAAAACAAAAAAAAAATATCATCAACTTGGAGCAGAAACGGAAACATTTGGATCAAAGAACAGGAAGGGTCTCATGCTAAAATAATAAAAGAACTCAAGGAGCTGGAAAGATTTAAATGAGTCCAGAAATGGACAAACAAACAAGGTAAACGGACAAACTAAACAAGGTAAACGGACAAACTAAACAAGGTAAACGGATAAGCTAAAAAACTTTTTTCCTGAAATTAAAGAGTGTGAGTATTACAATGAAGAAAAATTCAATGAAATTAAAATGTGTAAAGATGACTTCTCAATTATTCATATTAATAGTAGAAGTATAAACACTAATTTATCTAAAATAACAGATTATTTAAATCAGTTAAACAGAACTTTCAGTATAATAGCAGTCTCAGAAACATGGCTAAATGAGGAAAATATAAAAAGTGTTAATATTGAAGGGTATGAACTTTATCATGTGAACAGAAACAATAAACGAGGTGGAGGCGTAGCTCTACTTGTGAATAAGGAAATTAAATGTAAAATGATCAATAAATTGTCAGTAGCTGTGGATAACATTATGGAAATGATTACAGTTGAAATATTAAACGAGACTTCCAAAAATATAATGATGTTGTGTATATCGATCACCTGATTCAAATATTGAATCATTCACCAATCACATCATGACAATGTTCGAAAAAAGTTCTAATAAATCAGTTTTTTGTGTGGAGATTTTAATATAGACCTGGGAAATAAAACAGACTCAAATAATATCGGAACATTTATAAACTCAATGCACAGTTTAAATCTTTATCCATTGATTTCAAAACCCACAAGAATTACTGCCCATAGTGCTTCAATAATTGACAACATTTTTACAAATATAACAAATAAAGAACTTATGGGTGGCATTTTGATCACGGATGTCAGTGACCACCTACCAGTCTTCACTATCTATAAAAAAGATCAATATGATGTGAAAGTAGATAAAATTATGGAAAAAATAATAAACACATCAAAGAAAGCTCTAGATAAACTAAAAGAAGATTTAACAAAACAAACTTGGAAGGATGTATATGTTGATTATGTAAACAAAGCATATGATGTATTTATGAATATTTTAGGAGCTTTATATGAAAAAAAATTGTGTACAAGAAAATTACACAAAGAAACGTGTTGATGACAAACCGTGGATGACCAAAGGGTTAAGAAATGCTTGTAAAAAAAGAACTACTTATACTCAAACTTTCTGAAATTAACAAACGAAGCAGAACAGAGATATAAAAATTATAAAAATAAATTGGTAGGGATTATAAGAAAGCATAAAAAGAAATATTACAGTGAATTATTAGACAAAAGTAATGGTAATATGAGGGCAACATGGCAAATAATGAACAGTGTTCTGAATAATCATAAAACAAAATGGAGCATTCCACAATATTTTTAAAGGATGACAAAGACATTTATGACCAAAATGAAATCGCAAATGGATTCAATGAACATTTTGTGAATATTGGCCCAAGTCTGGCAGCAAAAATCCCAAATATAGATAAAAATGTAAACCATACGGTTACAGATCACACAAACAGTTTTTTTCTTGGGGGAACTGATAAAGAAGAAATTATGACTATCGTAAAACATCTTGCAGATAAAAAATCAAAAGACTGGATGGACATGGATATGATGCTGGTAAAGAATATTGTAGTGAACTAAGCCTAAGGTCAGGATTTGACCTTAAGGACCATATGGGACATAACTTGTCATTTCATTGATTTGCATCCAGAAATTCAGGTTGACCCATCCTGAGACTTTCTTTCTTGAATCAATCAAGTAAAAAAAGACTATTCTCTATTATCATTACTATTTTACAAATGTTTGATAATCAAATTGTGTTTTAGTTCAAACCATTTTTAAATGTTGAAGTGAACTAATCATTTAAATCAACTGTGAAACAGTAATAATGATTCTTAATCCTCATTCAAAGAAGAAACCAGGTTAATATGCATTTCTTGATTTTCTGTCTTCAATGAGCGAAGTTGTAAGTGTTCAAAGTTCAAGTTTCGGTCAACTGAAAGGTTTGCTGAAAAGAAATGTCATGTTTAACTTTTACAGCAAGATACTAGAAGAGGTGACTCCACGAAGTCTGGTTCCTTCATAATATCTTTCTGTCTGTTCTTAAACAATCTTAATCTTTTCCTTGACTTTTCATAACACCTTACATCACAAAACACACCTCTGTTTTGGTCCATCGACCAATCAGAAACTCCCAAACGAACCGGAAGTAGAGCCCTTTAAATGTTGGCACTTCCTAGTTCAACCAGTGAGTTTGGAGTTCCAGAATGCAGAATGCTGGAATGCAGCATGCTCAATACAGCTGCCACTAAGCTGAACGAGAGGAGATTCTGGGAATTATGAAAGTCTGTTTTGGATGACCTCCACACGACTCCCGAGGTTTCAGCTGTTCTCACGGAGACGCTGAAAGAGTTGAAAGGAGAACTCTACACCAACGCTGAAACTATCATCTGCAAAGGTAAAAGTCGATCTTCAACCGAAAGTGTACCGTTGGAATAAGCTGGTCCAAAGGAGCGTGCATGTTCTGGTGAAAACAGACAAATTCCCTCACCCATCTTTCTCAAGATAAACTTCATCTTTCCATCTTTAAAATTCTTCTATCTGAAAAAATCATTACAGATATTTTTAGAAATGTCTGAAGCAAAGTTTTTCAATCACCGCCGTGTGGTTGACGTCTGCTGTGATTAATAACGTTTGCTGTTCTGCTGATAGTGAGAAAACAATCGCCGCATTGTTTATCACTCCTGTAAAACTGATTAATAAGCTGTCGTTATTCTCAATTCTTGCCAATTAATGTAAATGTGTGATGTGTTAAACTTGATTCTGTTAATAAATGACCCACTGTCGTGGTGAGTCAAAGATAATTAACGTCTCACGTCCACATTTTATTACATTCAATGCACGTACATTATACAGTCCAGAAAAATGAAAGAATCCGTTTTAACAGTATGAATATATCTCATCCATATGTTCTACTACAATATTATGAGTTATGTTATTGAGCCATTTACATATATATGCAATTTATCATTTTCAACAGGGGTATTTCCAAATAACATGAAAATAGCCAAGGTAATACCATTATATAAGAGTGGAGAGAAACGTGTGTTTAATAATTACAGGCCAATATCGTTGTTGCCACAGTTTTCGAAGATTTTAGAGAAATTATTTGTCACTAAATTAGATGAATTTATCAATAAGCAAAATATATTAAGTAATAGTCAATATGGGGTTAGACCTAAAAATTCTACGTCAATGGCACTCATGGATTTAATGGAACAGATAACGACTGCTGTGGATCAAAAAAAATATTGTATTAGTATTTATGTTGATCTAAAGAAAGCATTTGATACTATTGATCACAATATTCTTCTCAAAAAACTAAATAAATATGGAATTAGAGGGCATGCATTGCAGTGGGTATCTAGTTATCTAGAAAAAAGGAAACAATTTGTTCAAATAAATGATGTAAAATCTGAATTCTGTAATATTACATGTGGAGTGCCTCAAGGCTCTATACTTGGACCTAAGCTATTTATTTTATATGTGAATGACCTGGTAAATGTGTCTGGATTTTTTAAATGTATTTTGTTTGCAGATGATACTACTTTTCTTTGTGTGGGTGAAAATGTTGTGCAAATGCTGAAGATGGCACAAACAGAATTTGTGAAAATACAAAATTGGTTTCAACTAAACAAATTATCTTTAAATGTTGATAAAACAAATTATATGATTTTTAGTAACAACAAGAAAGTGCTTGATACTCCATTTAGAGTGGATGGAATTGAAATTAATAGAGTCAATGAGGTGAAATTTCTGGGTGTCATCATTGATGAAAAACTAACATGGAGATCTCACGTAAAAAACTTAAGAACTAAAATAGCTAAATCGATTGCAGTAATGTACAAAGTTAGAGAGTTATTCAATGATAAAGCAATGTTTCTATTGTATAATGCCATTATTGTTCCACATTTAATTTACTGTATTGAAGTCTGGGGTAAAGCATGTAAAACAATTACAAATCCAATTTTTATTTTACAGAAAAGAGCCATAAGAATTATTACCAGAAAAGATTATAACCATCCGTCAAATATATTGTTTCATCAGCTAAAGTTATTAAAATGTTATGACTTGGTTGATTACAATATCTTAGTGTTTATGTATGGGGCCAACAAAAACATACTACCTACTAACATTCAAGGGAAATTTGTTAAAAGAGAAAGTAATTATTATCTTAAGGGGATGGAGATGTTTGTGAAGCCGTGGTGTCGCACCAGTCTGAAGATGTGATCCACTAGATCTCAGGGTGTTAGATTGTGGAATGATCTGGAGGTTGATATTAAAAATGCCAAAACTATGTACATATTCAAGAAGATGATAAAAATTTGTTTTTTAAAACAATATTAAGTATAATGTGAGTTCATAAAAATTGTTTACAGTTAATCTTATATTTTAGCTAAGTTTTTATTTTATTATTTTTTTTTTTTATTAATTCATCTTGCTTTTGTATAGTAATTTTGTTTGGAATATATTTTGGGGACAAGGGGCAGATATTATAAGAACTCATTCTTCTTCTGCTGCCTTTCATTTTATTTCTGTGATTGTATATCTTTTTTCTTTTCTTTAAATTGTATTATATTTGTTGTTTGGATGAAATGAAATGAATAAATAAAACATACATACATACACTTTGGACTTATGCTGCTCTGGACTCTCTCCTCTCAACTGTTCTTCTGATGAACTTCCATTTACTGATCACCTCATGATTTCATTCAGTGTCAATCTTAAATTTTCTTCAGAGAAACCTCAACGCACTCTTTCCTTCTGTAAGATGGCCGCGCTCAGAGCAGTTGCAGCTTCACAGGCTCCCGGTACCATCCCAGTTTTTAGAAGTTTTGATATTGACTCTGTGCCTGACTCTGCGCGATTTATGCGTGTGAACTATAGCCGAACCGAACTGATGAGAATAGGAGCGGATTTGCCACGAAATATAGCAGAAATCAGCAACAAACTCAAAGCTACGCTCGGCAGAATGCAGATCTTAAAGTCATCTACCTGGAAGCTGCAGCAGAGGCGTTCCAGCGGGCAGAAGAGGAAGCGCTGCTCCCGGCTTAAGAGGAGAGGATGCCGGGCGGGGGTTATGGTGAGGCTACGAGCTAACGCTAAAGCCGGTAAACTCCCCATGCCGTCTCTCTTTCTGTCGAATGTCCGCTCGTTGGACAACAAGGTGGATTTACTTCGTCTGAGAGCGGGCGCCTCAGAAGAGATGAAGAAGTGTGCAGTGCTTTGCCTCACAGAAACGTGGATTACAAGTGAAACGCCGGACTCAGTCTTCCAGCTGGATGACAGACTTTTATTTCGAGCGGACCGCTGCAGCGAGCTAACGGGGAAATCACGGGGGGGCGGAGTGTGCATTTACGTGAGTAAAAGTTGGTCCACGAACTGTACTGTTGTAAATAGCTCATGCTCGAAGGCTTTGGAGCAAATAACAGTGAAATGTCGGCCACATTATCTACCCCGAGAGTTCACAGTGACTTTTATCACAGTTGTTTACATTCCTCCGGACGCTAATGCTAATGAATCACTACAGGAGCT
>NC_056510.1:47374149-47385040 GCF_014905685.2 Nematolebias whitei | reverse complement strand
TGCTAATGATCCATTGTTAGGCTGATGGTCCTTCTTGAGCATGTGATCAGCTGGTTTTGGTTGTCAGCAGCAAAACTGGTTGATCCACCCTGAGACGGTGCTATTTAAGAGAATGAGCTGAATACAGCTCCTCAGACTGAGGAAGTCTCTCGGATGAGAGACGAAACGTTTCTACATTTTTTTGTTGATTTGCTTTGGTTTTTGTTTTTTTTGAATGTCCAGAGGACCAGATTTAACTTTTTTAGACTTTAGATCAGATGTTTCTAATGTTAGTGATATTACGCAGGTGGAAGAAGGTGGTTCTAGTAACGTTTTTAATGTGGGGGATAAAAGACATGTCCTGATCAAAAATAACACCAAGATTTTTAACATTAGAGCTGGAGGACAGATTAATGCATCTAAGGAGGGAGAAAGACTGAAACATTCATTCCTAAGGTGCTCAGGTCCAAAAACCAAAACCTCAGTCTTGTCTGTTCAACAGGAGAAAATTAAGAGTCATCCAGGTTTTTATGTCTTTAAGACATGCTTGTAGTCTAAGTAGCTGATTGGATTCATTGGGTTTAATGGACAAATATAATTGTGTGTCATGTAGTGATGTCAGGACAGCTTTGTTGTAGACACACTACTAATTAATTATTCTTAAAGCTAGTTCAAGCACAAAGAATATTAATTGTTAATTACAACGGATTCTTTTCTTTTTCGAGTTAAATTTATGCCATGTGACCAAGATAACTGTGAGTGGATTGTTTAATCAGTGACATGAGACGCCATTTTATCTTTGACCCATCAAAATAAATGCGGTCATTTTTTTAACAGAATCAAAATTTAACATCAAAACATGTACACATTGATTTGCTGATCTGTTTCAAATCAATAAACTTGGCACGCTTTACTAAACAAGACAACAGAACATTACTGATTGAGACTGATTCACCTCTGACGGCATCTCGATTACTGGCGAATAGAAGTTAAAGAGAAGAAATATATTTAAAAGGAAGATGGATGTTTGTTGACCAGATTTAGCACTCTTCTTTCAACACCAGCTCAAACCCCCAGTCCACTTAGTGCGTGACAACTCGTGACGTCTCTTTACCTTTGCAGTGGATGGATCAGCTCCAGTATAGAGGTCCCTTTGCACGCTACCTTTCAGCGTCTCCGGTCAGGGTGGCTGGTCATCGTTCGAAGTCATGACGATTTACTCCGTTCAACAGAACAAGCTTCCTTCAAAGTTGTAGGGTGTTACGCCCGGGTGAGTTCGCAGCAAGGCGCTGTGACTACAGCTGGGATTGACGGACCCTTGCCTCACGGTCAAATCCATCAGCTATTGATTAAATCTTAAAGTTCCTTAGGAACTCTCAGTAAGACTCCAGTCAGAAATTCCACTCAGAAGTGGAAGACTCCTGGGAAGACTTCATAGAGGAAGACTGAAAGAAGACTCAATGAAGACTGAATAGTCCCAGGAAGTGTTGACTTTTTAAAGAGTACTCACTTCCTGTCACTTGGTACTTCCTGATTGGTTGAAACAACCAGCGGGGGGTGGTTCTAGTGATGTCAAGAGGGTCACTAGGAGTCAAAAATACAGCAGGAATGTTTACGAACGGTTAGTACAGACGGAGAAACGTTATGACGAAGTGAGACAAACGCAGATGCCAGTTGAAGTTATTTACTGTCTGCTAGTTTTAAAAACAAGACACTTCGTTCTCTGTTTGTCTCTGACTCTGACTTTCGACCGACATCAAATCCACTCATTCAGACAGAAGATCAAAATGCACAATTACTTTGTAAATAGACATTTAAACTGTATTTCTAAGTCTAATGAGGTTTAAAAATCATTAATACTGTTTCACAGTTGATTTAAATGAGTGTTTCACTTCAACATTTAGAAATGGTATGAACTAAACACACATTTGATTATCAAGAAATTCTAAAATAGTAATGATAATGTAAAAAGGAAGAGTGTTCTTTCAATTGATTAATTCAGGATACAATTAAATAGTCTCTTGATGAGATAATTTGTATTTCTGGATTCAAATCAATGAAATAACAGTTCCTGTCCCCTGAAGGTCTTCAGAGACAGATTGAGGTCGGAGGCCTACTTCACTACAGTCATCAGCATAACAATGAAAATGTATCCCATGCTGTTTAATAACTTTACCTAATGGAAGCAAATATAAAATAAAGAGTATTGGCCCCAGCACTGAGCCCTGAGGAACTCCATGACTAACGCTGGTGTATGAAGAAGATTTATTATTTACATTTACAAACTGGAATCTATCAGATAGATATGATTTAAACCATTTAGAGCCGTTCCTGTAATCCCAACATCATATTCAAGCCTCTGTAGTAAAATATTGTGATCAACTGTATCAAATGCAGCACTGAGGTCTAACAGGACCAGTAGAGACACAAGTCCATTGTCTGAGGCCATGAGAACATCATTAGTTACTTTTACTAGTGCTGTTTCTGTGCTATGATGAGCTCTAAACCCTGACTGAAACTCTTCAGATTATTTCTTTGTAGATGTTCACACAACTGACCTGCAACTATTTTCTCTAGAATTTTTGAGATGAAAGTTAGATTAGATATAGATCAAGGTCAGACTTTTTAAGTAAAGGTTTAATTACAGCAACCTTAAAGCTCTGTGGTACATAACCATCCATTAAAGACAAATTAAGTAGATCCAAAATGTGGACATTAATTAGGGGGAATACCTCTTTAAACAGTCTGGTTGGGATGGGATCTAGCAGGCATGTGGATGGTTTGGATGAGGTTATTATTTTTGATAATTCAGAGCTCAACAGGACAAAAACTGTCCAAACATAAATCAGGCTCTAGTGAAATTTTTAAAGTTGTCTCATTTGACAGGGGACTAGAGATAGTAGAAGGAAGGATGGTTTGAATTTTCTCTCTAATTGAAATAATTTTATTTATAAAGAATCTCATGAAGTCATCACTACTTATAGTTGTAGGGATACATGGTTCAACAGAAATGGGACTTTTAATTAGTCTAGCAATAGTACTAAACACAAACCTAGTGTTATTTTTATTCTCCTCTATTAAAGATGAGTAATATAAAGTTCTAGCTTTACGGAGAGCTTTTTTATATGTTAGCAGACTATCTTTCCAAGTTAAATAAAATTCTTCAACATTAGTAGAGCGCCATTTTCTCTCCTGGTTTCTAGATGCTGCTTTAAAGTACGTAACTCAGAATTGAACCAAGGAGCCAGTTTCCTCTGATTGATTACTTTCTTTTTCAGTGGAGCAATTTTATCAAGTGAAGTTTGCATTGAAGTTGTAAGATGATCAACTAGATGATCTAAGTCATTGTTCTCAATTGATTACAGTGACATTATTTACATGAACGCTCCTACAAGAACCCTGCAGATGTTGGATGCTGCAGATGTTGGATGCTGTCTATCATGGTGCACTAAGATTCATAACTGGCTGTGATTATCGTACCCACCACTGCACCCAGTATTCACTGGTTAACTGGACATCATTAACTTCACACAGACTCTCTCACTGGTACATTTTCATCTTTAAATCACTTCCTGGTCTGCTGCCTTCATACATCTCCTCCTACATGTCTCTGTGTGAGTGCAGCTACAGCGTGCGCTCTCAGGACATTATTACCTGCAGTGTTCCCTCAGTGAGGACTGAACTAGGCAAAAGGACCTTCTCCTACTCCGCTCCTGTTTCTTGGAATATCTTACAAAAAGATTTGAAGCTCTCGACCTTTGACCTCTCTAAGTGGCTTTAAGAATCTGTTGGACTCCTGGCAGGGACCAATGCAGACATGTTCCTGTTTTTAGTTTTATACATTCGCCTTAAAATCTAGCTGTTTTTTGTTTTGTTTTTTTGTTTTTTGTTTTTTTACCTTTTCCTTTTAGCCATCCTATTTGTAAAAAAAATAAATACATAACCTGCAGTATTACTTTTTATAACTGTTTATTGTTGTTGCTGTTGTCCATTGTTGTCATCTTTCTTTGTTGAAATCAGGTCTCCCTTGTAAATGAGTCCTCGAGGCTCAATGGGATTTACCTGTAGAAATAAAGGTTGAAGAAGTTCTCTCATGCATTACTCTGCAAGACAGAGGAAACATTGATGGAAGAGATTGTTTCAATTTGGTTACAGCATTTTCTGATAAGCACCTGCTGAGATGAACTTTACTCTCAGTGACTGTGTAGTCATTTAATGTAAACTCAAAGTTATTAAAAAATGGTCGGACAGAACAGGATTTTGAGGAACTATTACCAAGTCCTTAATCTCTACACCATAAGTCAGAACTAAATCAAGAGTGTGATGATAAGAATGAGTAGATGTGCGGACGTTTTGGGTAAAACCAAATGAGTCTATTAAATTATTAAAGTCTATGATTAAACTATCACTCTCAACATCTACATGAATATTGAAATCACCCATTATGATGATTTTATCATTATTTAATAATAAGTCAGTTAATAATTCTGAGAATTCAGACAAAAACTGAGAGTAAGCTCCTGGTGGACGATATATAACAACTAGTAAAAGTGGCTTTTCTGATTTCCATTTTGGATGAGAAAGACTGAGGGACAGCGATTCAAAAGAATCATAACTAATAACTGGTTTGGCATTAATCAATAATCCTGACTGAAAAATAGAAGCTGCTCCTCCACCTCGGCCAGTTGTTCTAGGAACATGAACATTTAAATAATTAACAGGAGTGGATTCATTTATACCAACAAAATCCTCCTGTTGTAGCCAAGTTTCTGTCAGACACAATAAATCAATATGATGATCAGTTATCAGTTCATTAACTAACAGGGATTTAGAGGAAACAGATCTGATGTTCAATAATCCACATTTAATGAGTTTATGATTTTGCTCTGGTAAAGTAACTGTGTTTATTTTAATCAGATTTTTATGGTTTATATTTTTAGAGCTGATTTTTGGTTTATTTAATTTGAGCCGTGGGTGAGAAGCAGCAGCCATGCTAAGCTAACGCTAGCAAGAGCTAGCAGAGCCAAATACACCAATAAAAACCGAGAAGTGTTGAAAGACAAAAAGTGTTTTAAGCACTATCCAACAGTAGAAAACAACTGTACTAAGTGTGTTTGTGAACTAGAATGAAAAACTGTGCAAAAGACAGATAATTCCAGAAAACAGAGATGACTCGAGCAAACATTTCACTCGAGCTACCGACAGACAAACAGGAAATTACACAATACGTCTCACCACGAACGTGCAACGTCAGCCTCAGTATCAGAATGAAGTCTAGATGAAAAATGTAAGACACCAGTTCTGCTATAATTTGTGCAGCTAGACTTAAGAAGTAAGGAGGGAGGTCATCAGGGCCTTTAGATTTTTTTAGTAGCGTCAGAGTCCGAGTCAGATTTTCTTTATTGTCATTCGCACCTCATGTGGTACATGTGGTGGAACGAAATTATGTACACAAGGTCCCAGTTACATCTAACAATAAAATGTATAAGAAAAACAGTAATAACATCTAAGATATGAACTAAGAAAACCCAACTAAATATACACTAAGCACTCATAGCATAAAAACATTACGTCGAACAGCAGCACGAACATGAACATGAGTGTGTGTGAGCAGATGAGCATGCATGAACACATCAACATGAAACAGATCAGCAGCAACATGATGTGATTTTTCACAGTGATTATTCTAGTTAGAGATTCATGAGTCTTAACAGCCTCAGGGTAGAAGCTGTTCCTCAGTCTATTGGTTCTACACTTAATGCTCCTTAACCTCCTTCCTGAGGGGAGCGGGGCAAAAAGTGTGTGTGCTGGGTGAGTGGAGTCCTTCATGATGCAATTGGCCCTCTTCCTGCATCTGGAAGTGTAAATGTTTCCAGGATCCAGATCGTTTAACGGTTTGGTAACCTCACTGACAGAGAACGGTAAAAAAGAGAATGTATGGTTTACTGAGTTTGACTTGTTCTTGGGGTATGTGATTTACCTTTAGAAATCGTATCAAAGAAGGAACTAGAGGCTACAGAATGTTTGTTGAAACAATTTAGCATCTCATACTTATCTGACACAAGAGCACAGTCAACAATTGTGGTAGAAGGGCAGAGGAATGAGTGCTGCCATCAAGGGATTTGAGTTTTCCAGAAGCTCTTAGAGTTGTTTAGATTTTTGGTGGTATGAGATAAATAGTAGTTTCGTTTTGCCGCTTTAATGAAAGCCGTACAACGATTTCGTAACTGAAGAAATTGCAACCAATGGGTGTCCAAACCAGTCTGCTTGCTGTTGCCCAAAGCTGGTCTCCTGTGCAAGAGGTTAGCTAACTCTGAAGTAAAACGGGGGCTATCCCGGCCCTTTACTCTGAGTTGGCAAAGTGGAGCGTGTTTATTTACAAAATGAATGAAACTATTATAAAAATAGTTCCAATCAAAATTCATATCATCAATTAACGATATGCGATGCCTGTCAAAGTAGAACAGATTCCACAGAAAGTGTTCATATTCCGTTTTAGAGTAGTTCTAGGTTTAAAATGATGCATTTTTGTATTTCTAATAACAGCAATTACACAATGGTCACTTAGATCATTTGTAAAAACTCCAAACCCAGTGTATTTATGTGGCATGTTTGTGATGATAAGATCCAGGAGAGATGATTTAGCAGGGCACATTGGATTAGGCCGAGTGTGACTATCAATGAATCGTAGTAAGATTTGAAGACAAACAAAATTCTTTAAATTCCTCAGACACAGGAGAGAGCCAATCTAAATTAAAGTCAACTAACAAAACCATTTCATTAGGATGTAAAGTAGATAGGAGCGGCATTAAAGACAACAGGCTTTTAGATGTGGCGGTAGGGGTCTATAGCAGCTAACAACAGATAACGACTGACCAACAGACAGTTCAATGTTTAGGGCCAAGATTTCAAATAGTTTAGGTACTGGTTTTGTAAATCACAGTTGTGTTACCAAGCTAGCTCTAACGTATATTGCTTCACCGCCTCCTTTTCTGGGATGATCTGAACGATAAATATTGAAACCTTTAATTGAAACATGTTGGTCTGGAATCAATTTAGTTAACCAAGACTCAGAAAAAAACAACAATCAGCACCAGTAGAAGAAGCCCAAATCATCACCATATCTATTTTAGAAAGGAGACTATGAGCATTAATATGCACAATGTGTGAACCTGACATATTTTAAGATCTGCTGGAGTACTAAATAAGGTGAGTGAACCAGGATTGGGTTGAATACCAGCCGGCAATAAAAGCATTACAATCAGACATTTCCGAGAGTTCTTTGTGGCAGTAGTATAATTGTTGGAGTTTATATTTTAGTTCTTGGTCCTCATAAACATGTTATGATGAGATGTGTTTATGAAGACGTGGTTATTTAGAACCCATTAGAAGAGAAGTTGGCATGGACGGACAAGTTCAGATACACCAACATAGTTTGACCATCCATAATGTCCAGAATGGATGGTCTACTCCAGAACCATGCACATTAGGGGACACAAGGAGCTCAGAACCGTAGGGCATTGGACGCTCACAAGCCGGTAGGATTGGTTCACCTCGGGCCCGGCTTCGACCTGGTTTGTGTAGCCCAGGTGGATTGGCACAGTGGTCCAGCTGCACACGATGTCTGTGCAGAGAGGGGTGGAGATGTTGGCGCAGCTGATGCAAAGCTGGATAGCAACAGGTGTGAGAAGGTGTGGAAGAATAAGCCCGTACTGCCACAAGATCATCAGCAACAATGAGCTGCTGAAGAATTTACCCATCGCAATTGTAGAGTGAGAGGAGGGGGAAAAATCAACAAAGTCCATGTTCAATAATCCAGGTATACAGTCCAACAATTTTCAGTCAGGTCATTTGGACAGTTTCTATTTTTGTGCTGAAACATTTCCATCCAGAAGACTTCATCAGTCAAGGAAACACACAACACAAAGCTGATTCTTCCCCCAACAGCTTAACAGCGAACAGTTTTCTATGCATTGGTCATTTGTATAATTTACTTATTTTCCTTTGAAAACAGCCACAAGATATAGCTGATTCTTCCCCCAACAGCTTACTCCAAAGTGGAACAAACCAGTTATGTTGGTGCTAAGATAGTCTCTTTGGCACGCCCCCTCCTCCGGTGCTGGCCCTCTCCTTAATCGACTGTCATATCAAACTGGTTCAAAACCAACAAAGTCCATGCTCAATAATCCAGATATTATTATCTGGCAGAAATACAATCCAACAATTTTCAGTCGGGTCATCTGGACAATGTCTTTTTTTGTGCTGAAACGTTTCACCTTCCATCCAGAAGGCTTCATCAGTCAAGTTAACACACAAGACAAAGCTGATTCTTCCCCCAACAGTTTACTCCAAAGTGGAAGAAACCAGTTATGTTGGCGCTAAGATGGTCTCTTTAGCACACCCCCTTCTCCGGTGCCGGCCCTCTCCCTCGTCGACAGCCATGTCAAACTGGTTCAAAATCAACAAAGTCCATGCTCAATAATCCAGGTATATAATACAAAAAAAAATCTTAATTGTGCTTTGACAATCGATAAAATTAAAACATTTTGTCAACGCGAAAGAGGAAAAAGGGTGCAGTTATCTCTCTGGCTTTGAGTTAATACTCTTTGTTGCATGAATAGTGTGGGTGAAAAGCGTCCAGAGCATCATAAAACAGCCGCTTAGACCTGAGGAGGTGAATATACTGACCCTTTCCAAAAAATTAGAATATCATGGAAAAGTTGTTTAACTTCCATAATTCCATTCAGAATGTTAATCTTTAATAGATGATATATTCAGGGCCCACAATTTAAACTATTTAAAGTATTTATTTTTTTTATTTGTAAATAATTTGGGCTTCCAGCTCATGAAACCCACGAAAACAGGATTTCAAAAAATTAGAATGCTTGGAAGACATCAGTTCACACTACTTCTCATTTTTTGTAGAAAAAAAAGAGAGAAATTAGGATCACAACAAATCAATCAAAATATGGTAATTTCAAAACTATATGTCAGTCTTCAATACTTGGTTGGGAATCCCTTTGTTTTAATAACTACCTCGATGCAATGTGGCATTGAGACAATCAGTCTGTAGCATTGCCTGGGAGTTATGGAAGCCCAGATTTCCTTGATGCTGTCAGATCTTCTTTGTTGTTGCCTCTGGTGCTCCTCGTGTTCCTCTTGAGAAGACCCCATAGATTCTCAATGGGGTTTAGGTCTGGTGAGTTGGCTGGCCAGTCAAGCACTGCGGCATCAAACCAGGTTTTGGTGCTTCTGGCAGCATGGGCAGGGACCAGGTCCTGCTGGAAGATGAACTCTGCATCTCCATACAGATCCTCAGCAGAAGGAATCATGAAGTCCTCTAAAACATTCTGGTAGACTGTTGCTGTGACCTTGGTTTTAAGAAAGCAGAGTTTACCAACACTTGCACCGGACACTGCACCCAAATCATGCCTGACTGAATATTTCCCACTGGACCTCAACCAGTATGGGTTCTGTTCCTCTCTCTTCTTCCTCCAAACCGTTGGACCTTGATTTCTGAATGAAAGACACTTTACTTTCATCTGAAAAGAGGGCCGAGGAACCCGACAGTTGTAGTCCATCTCCTGGATTTGTCTGAATGTGGTGGTTTTTGAAGCTGTGACTCCGCCTCATTCCACTCTTTCTGGATCTCTGACAGATTCTGGATCTTCTCTGTTTGATAATCCACTGAAGCTCATGGTCATCTCTTTTGCTGGTGCATCTTCTCCTGCCACATGTTGTCCTTCCACTAGACTTTCCATTGATATGCTTGGACACAGCACTCTGTGAACAGCCAGCCTCCTTAGCTATGAACTTTTGTAGCTTACCCATCCTATGGAGGGCATCAATGATGGTCTTCTGGCCAGTTGTTATGTCTGAAGTCTTCACCTTATTGAACCAAACTGAAGCAATTTAATGATACCTGGGGAAACCTGTGCAGGTGCTTTGAGTTTAGTAGATGATTAGTGTCACACTCAGTTTAAAACATTCATGCCCTGCAACATTTGGGCTGATTTCTCCACAGTATTATAATTTTTTTAATTCCTGTTTTTGTGGATTTCATGAGCTGGAAGCCCAAATTATGTAAAAATAAACAAATAAATACTTGAAATTGTTTAAATTGTGGGCCCTGAATCTATCATCTATTAAATATTAACTTTTTGAATGGAATTATGGAAGTTAAACAACTTTTCAATGATATTCAATTTTTTTGGAAATGGTCTTATTTTGTTAGCAAAGAATAGTGTCCTAACATTGATTAAACGTTACTTCTGTATTTACAAAAGAAAAAAACATCAAAATTGTGCTTTGACAAACTAAAAAACTAAAAATATTTGTTAAAACGAAAGAGAAAAAGAGGGGCAGATATCGCTCTCTCTTTGAGTTTATACTCTTTGTTGCATGCGTGCTGGTGGTGACAAGCTTCCAGTCATAAAACAGAGGCAGTTGTGTCAGAGGAATTATTTATTTAATGTCTCAGCAGCAGAAGGTAGAGACATGGTTCAAGCATGGCTCCCAAAATGATAAGACAGCCATATTTGTTCATAACTTTATCATTAGTAAGCTTGAGAGTTGCTGGAACGCACCCTGTCAAAATAAAGAGTTCCCAAATCTCGTTCCGGCAGGATCCGGCTCATATTAAACACTGTATGACACCCTTCATGAGTTTATATTTGTTTCTTGTTGTATTGTTCTGTTTTGTGTTGTTAATAAAGTTCTAGAAAAAAACTGATGGGCTGCTGCATATCTGAAACAATGGTCTCTTTTGATGTCACATCACTCTTTACGTGCATTCCTGTTGATGATGCAGTAGAGGTGGTCAGTTTAAGATTAAAATCAGACACCACTCTGAGCAGCAGGACCATGCTTTCCACAGAACAACTGTGTCAACTCTTGAAACTGTGCCTGCAGT
>NC_056510.1:47370961-47374049 GCF_014905685.2 Nematolebias whitei | reverse complement strand
TGGTAAATGTCCTGGATGGTGTGGTAAATGTCCTGGATGGTGTGGTAGATGGATGGATGAATGGATGTTTGCTGTGTTTAGCTGCATTGGCTTCTTTTCGCTTTTCAGCTCTCCTTAGTAGTCTGCATTTTCACAGAGAACATTTTTTTCTATTTTTTAAACAATTTTTTTTAACGTGTTTTCTTTCTAAGGTAAAACTTTATAACCTACCAGTCCAGATGTGACGTAAACGACTGAAAAGGCTAAATCTTCTCATCTCATCATCGATTCTGTTTCATACAGTTCATTATGTTAACTATCTTGTGTCTGTGTTTTGTGTATTTTTTATTTATCAGCTACACTTTTTTTGACAGTTGAAGTCTTTCAACAGACTCAGGTTTGATGTTTAATCATTCCTTGCATTGACAACACTGTATGGTCTGTTTCTCTGGATCAGGGCAATGATTCGGTTCTGGAGTTGTTCACAGTGCTGTCGGAGGCAGAGGTGCAAAGAAAAATGAGCAGGAAGCTGAAGAAAGCCAAAAAGAAAGCAGCCAAGTAAGCACAGATGAGACTTTGCAAAGACTTTGTGATTTGTCTTGCTGTTGCGTTCACTGATCCAGTTCCATCTGGAAACAAGACAAATATGTTACAACAATAAGTTTTGTCCCACAATAATTCACTCTATTTGCAAATGTACCAAAGGCTTTGTTTAGGTTACTAACTTGTGTGCGTCCTTTGAGTCAGACTAAAATAATTAAATACTTTTACAACCTATTTTATTATTCACCCTGGTGTGTTGATACTGACAAAAACAAATGTTGTTTTACTGTAATCCTCTTTCAGGATCACATCAAATGCTAGTTGTTGTTTTTTCTTTTTGCAAGCTAACTTTAGCTCTTATCAATCTAGCTAAGTTTTTGTTTAAGAACAGATACTTTAACTTTAAATTATGTAAAAATTAAAATTTGAATCTTATACTCCCATCTTAAATTAAGTGTTTTAACACAAATAACAAAATAAAATAGAGTTAGGATAAATAATTAGTAAAATAAGGTACTTCTGTCACTGTCAATTTATTTTATTTTTTGACCACCTAACAATTACATTGAGAGCCTAGTTCTAAAACCTCCAGCTCAGGTGTGTAACTGCAGTGGGAGGTCAGTTGGTGGAACATGTTGTTTTGCTGCCTCCTGCTGCAGAGCTCAGGGAGATGCAGGCGAAGAGGCACCAGAGCTAACAGTGAAGAGGACGCTGAAGGACGAGATCATCAGACTAACAAACATCAAGGCTTCTGCCAAAATCAGGTTTGTGTGGGGCACAGGTCACAAAAATGACCCCAGATTTAGGGGATTAAAATAAAAACCATGACATACTAAAACCTATGTCCTCTTTCAGGTGGGTGGCCTGTCTGTCATGTGCAGGTGGAGAGCTGAAGGTGGCGCTGCTACTGCAAAACAACACCATTGAGACCTACAGCATGAAGACCACAGACAAGACCCCCACCGCCAATAAGATGGCTCGTCTGACGCTTGGCGGCCACCGCACAGATGTCCGCACGCTGGCCTTCAGCTCAGACAACATGGCTGTCCTCTCTGCCTCGGGGGACACAGTCAAAGTCTGGAACAGGTAAGACTGCTCTGGAGCCAGAGAGTCCTGGATGTTTTAAAAAGCTATACTGGTACTGATCATTGGGCTGCCCGTCCCAGGTCCACCCTGCAGGTGATCCGCACCATGGCCTGTGAGTACGCCCTCAGTTCCCTTTTTGTGCCCGGAGACAGACAGATAATCCTGGGAACCAAGGTATTTAAAATCTCTTTTTGCGGACTTTTATTATAACTCATTGCCAAGATTGACTTGTATTGCTAGAAACAGTGGTGGGCATGTCTAACAAAGTTTAATCTGGTCCTATAGACATTCAAAAATCAAAACAAAGCGAAACAACAAAAAAATGTAGAAACGTTTCGTCTTTCATCCGAAAGACTTCCTGAGTCTGAGGTGCTGAGATGTAATTGTTAGCATGATTAACTCTGTCACTTACAATGTTTCCAAATATCTGGCGTCTGTACTCATCCCTTTAGTTGGCAGCTCAGAACACCACATACAGAACACCATGGACTTTGTGGATAAGGTGAGAGATGTCGTCATGGAGACTGATGAAACAATGGTCTCTTTTGATGTCACATCACTCTTTACTTCCTGTTGATGATGCAGTAGAGGTGGTCAGTTTAAGATTAAAATCAGACACCACTCTGAGCAGCAGGACCACGCTTTCCACAGAACAACTGTGTCAACTCTTGAAACTGTGCCTGCAGTCAACCTACTTCACATATGGGGAGCAATATTATAGGCAGAAACATGGGTGTGCTATGGGGTCTCCAATTTCTCCTATTGTTGCCAACCTGTACATGGAGGAGGTAGAAAAGAGAGCCTTGACGTCCTTTTCAGGGACACCACCAAGTCATTGGTTCAGGTATGTTGACGACACCTGGGTTAAAATTAAATCTCAGGAAGTCCAACATTTTACTGACCACATCAACTCTGTGGATAAATACATCAAGTTCACACGAGAAGATGAAAAAAATGGCAAGTTGGCTTTCTTGGACTGTGAGGTCTCAGTCTCTGATAGAGGACATTTGCAAACTGAGGTGTACCCCAAACCCACACACACAGACCAGTATTTGCAGTTTGACTCCCATCACCCTTTGGAGCACAAGTTAGGAGTCATCAGGACTCTGTACCACAGAGCAGACAGCGTCCCCACTAGCTCAGGAGCCAGGCAGAAGGAGAAATCCTACACAAGACAGGCTCTAGAGCAATGTGGATATCCTAACTGGGCCTTCCTGAAAGCAGAGAAGAAACCCAAACAGGACTCCAGTCAGCCAACAGGTGAGAAGGAGGAACCCAGACCCAGACCAGTGGTCATTCCAGATGTTGAGGGAGTATCAGAGAAACTGAGACGTTTATTTTCTAAACATAACGTCCCAGTGGCTTTTAAACCCCAAAATACATTAAAGACTGGTTCATCCCAAAGATCCAGTCCCCCGGCACAAACAGAGTAATGTTGTGTATGTTGTTCAGTGTCAGGAGGGTGATCAGTCTTACATCG
>NC_056510.1:47368098-47370861 GCF_014905685.2 Nematolebias whitei | reverse complement strand
TGTTGTGTATGTTGTTCAGTGTCAGGAGGGTGATCAGTCTTACATCGGGGAAAATAAACAGCCACTGGCCAGAAGAAGACACAGAAGATCAACATCATCAGGCCAGGACTCTGAGGTCTACACTCATCTCCAGGTCAGAGGTCACTCTTTCAGGGATGAAGATGTTCACATCCTGGACAGAGAGGAACGATGGTTTGAGAGAGGAGTAAAGGAGGCCATCTTTGTGAACAGAAACCGTCCATCATTAAACAGGGGTGGAGCCTCCGGGTTCAACTGTCCCCCTCTTACAATGCTGTGATTGCTAGTATCACTCAGCCCTCTGTGAATAGTAAACAGCCATCAGGTGCTAATGATCCATTGTTAGGCTGATGGTCCTTCTTGATCATGTGATCAGCTGGTTTTGGTTGTCAGCAGCAAACTGGTTGATCCACTCTGAGAAGGTGCTATTTAAGAGACTGAGCTGAAAACAGCACCTCAGACTGAAGAAGTCTGTCGGATGAGAGACGAAACGTTTCTACATTTTTTTGTTGTTTTGCTTTGGTTTTTGTTTTTTTTATGTCCAGAGGACCAGATTTAACTTTTTTTAGATTTTTCTACCTGGATTATTGAGCATGCATCAGGATATTAAGTCCAGTTTATTTTTTCTTGAAACGTTTTGAATTTAACGTTAATGAAACCAAACTATACCAGAACAGGAAAATAACATGGAAAAACCCATTTTCACACTAAGAAACATCGTAAACATTGTGGAATCTAGATCGGGTCCATCCCTGAAACTGGTCCAACTCCCCACCACCAGCGGCTGGTACTTTTACTCCCAGATGGATTGGAGGGGAAACTCGCTCTAACTCAAATAAATCAAGAGATATAATTTTAGCTTACCAATTTCATGTCCATAAGGCAGGAAAAGGTTACAGGTTCAGCGCTAAGGCATCCGTCCAACTCTTCTTAAACCAGAAGTGGAGGCCTTGTGTAACAGAACGCCCCAGCTTATATTGGCCCTTGGCTCCGCCTTCACATCCAGGAGCACAGCCTATCAGAGTGTATCAGTGAGGTGACTGTGTGACGCCATTGGTCTTATCTGTTTCTGATGGTGGAAAATGGGGTGAAGTTCAATCTATCTACATGATGGAAGCCAGAATAATAAAAAATTACTCCATATTGTGTGTTGAAATCTGGAGAGCTCACTCAGAGCAGCTGGGCCTGTCTCATCTGTACAGAACTGGGCCATAACTAGACCTGTGTCTGTACAGCCAAGACCAGGGGTCTCAGCATGATAAAGCAAGATAGCTCTTAACAACAGTCATTTGTCAACAATCAACAGCATTACACACATAAATCCTACCCAGCATGCTTCACAACAATCACACTGTCTCTAGGATGTGACTCTCACATATTTCAATTCAGTTCAATTCAATTCAAAAATACTTTATTAATCCTAAAGGGAAATTAAACGAACTGTTTATATAGCCCCTTTCTATCAGATCAAGATACTCAAAGCTCGTTACAACAACCTGTGCCTCATTTACCCCGTTCATACATCTCTATACTAGATCTCTACAAAAATAATTGAAGAAATCTTTCTACAGAGACTAACCAGTGCTTTAGTTCACATTCATACACCGATCAGAGGCAATGAGGGGTTCAGTGTCTTGCCCAGGGACACTTCGGCATGTGACTACTGATGGATTCGAACCCCCTACTCTTGCATTGGAGGACGACTGCTCTAACCACTCAGCTACAGCCGCCCTATTAAATTAAGTGTTGTCGTAGCTCATCATCCTGGTTTCATTCAAGAGTTGTTATAGATGCTGATAGCTGTGAACAGAAAAGATCTCATGCAGCGAATCTGAAAAATCTGGCCACAGATACCGATCTGTCCACCCGGATCCAGCTTGGTGTCAGATCTAGCTGGCCTCTCGGTCCTCCTGGGCAACAGGACTGCCCGAATGCCAGGCAGAATTCCTTCCTGAGCGATGGTCACTCCAGCAGTCTGCAGAGCTCTTTGTCGCCAAGGACAGACAGCTGAAGGTTCCGGGGGATGATCTTTGTCCTCCCATCGTCACGATCCAAGTTTCCCACCTGCTTCAGGATCTCTGCGGTCAGGTACTCGAGTGCCACCACCAGGTTGACGGGAATTCATCCACGGCGCCTCCTTTTCAACTCATTTGTCATTTGCTCTGTAGTTGAAGTATTTGAGCTTTTGAGATGTTAATTATCTGCTCCTGGTTGTTAAAAAAAAAACATTGTTGCCATGGTTACGCATTATAACAAATCCCCAAAATAAAAAGGTTTCAGTAAAAATTCTTCCAGCTGCACAGCATCTGATACCAGAGTAAATAATCATCTGGAAAAAAAAGATTTATATCCAGAAAAAAGAGGAATCAAAGTTTTCAAATGCAATTCTAGAACTCACAGATTTCACACATCCATCCATCCATTACTTTTACACGCTTCTTCCTTTCTGGGTCGCAGGGCTCACTGGTGCCCATGTCCAGCCTTCACTGTGTGAGAGTCGGGGGACACACTGGACAGGTCTCCAGTCCATCCCATGGATATCTGTACAGGTCTCCAGTCCATCACAGGATATCTGGACAGGTCTCCAGTCCATCTCAGGGACATCTGGACAGGTCTCCAGTTCATCACAAGGACATCTGGACAGGTCTCCAGTCCATCACAGAGACAACTGGACAGGTCTCCAGTCCATCACAGGGATATCTGGACAGGTCTCCAGTCCATCACAGGGACATCTGGACAGGTCTC
>NC_056510.1:47367173-47368088 GCF_014905685.2 Nematolebias whitei | reverse complement strand
GGACAGGTCTCCAGTCCATCACAGGGACATCTGGACAGGTCTCCAGTCCATCACAGGTATATATGGACAGGTCTCCAGTTCATCACAGGGACATCTGGACAGATCTCCAGTCCATCACAGGATATCTGGACAGGTCTCCAGTCCATCTCAGGGACATCTGGACAGGTCTCCAATCCATTACAGGGACATCTGGACAGGTCTCCAGTCCATCTCAGGGACATCTGGACAGGTCTCCAGTTCATCACAGGAACATCTGGACAGGTCTCCAGTTCATCACAGGAACATCTGGACAGGTCTCCAGTTCATCACAGGAACATCTGGACATGTCTCCAGTCCATCTCAGGGACATCTGGACATGTCTCCAGTCCATTACAGGGACATCTGGACAGGTCTCCAGTTCATCACAGGAACATCTGGACATGTCTCCAGTTCATCACAGGGACATCTGGACAGGTCTCCAGTCCATTACAGGGACATCTGGACAGTTCTCCAGTCCATCACAGGGACATCTGGACAGGTCTCCAGTTCATCACAGGAACATCTGGACAGGTCTCCAGTTCATCTCAGGGACATCTGGACATGTCTCCAGTCCATCTCAGGGACATCTGGACATGTCTCCAGTCCATCACAGGGACATCTGGACAGGTCTCCAGTCCATCACAGGAACATCTGGACAGGTCTCCAGTTCATCACAGGAACATCTGGACAGGTCTCCAGTTCATCACAGGAACATCTGGACATGTCTCCAGTCCATCTCAGGGACATCTGGACATGTCTCCAGTCCATTACAGGGACATCTGGACAGGTCTCCAGTTCATCACAGGAACATCTGGACATGTCTCCAGTTCATCACAGGAACATCTGGACAGGTCTCCAGTTCATCACAGGAACATCTGGACAGGTCTCCAGTTCATC
>NC_056510.1:47363989-47367073 GCF_014905685.2 Nematolebias whitei | reverse complement strand
CTCTCTCTCTCTCTCTCCCTCTTCCTCTCCCTCTCTCTCTCTCTCTCCCTCCCTCTTCCTCTCCCTCTCTCTCTCTCTCTCTCTCTCTCTCTCTCTCTCTCCCTCTCTCTGTCTCTGTCTCTCTCTCTGTCTCTCTGTCTCTCTCTCTCTCACCTAGGGACAATTTAGAGTTACCATCAGTCTAACATGCATGTTTTTGGTCTGTGGGCGGAAACTGGAGTACCTGGAGAAAACCCACGCCTGCACGGAGAGAACATGCAAACTCCACCCAGAAAGGCCCCCAGCCGGGATTTGAACCTGGGTGACCTTCTCACTGAGAGGTGGCAGCTCTACCAACTGTGCCACCGTGCTGTCTAATTTCACACATCTTTACTTTAATACAAACAGATTTATTATGGAGAGAATGTTGATGATGACTCACAGCAACTTTGCAGTTATTCTATAAAAGTAGTTGACCAAAGTGAGTTAATTTGTTAAAGTAAATGACAGGAGGGAGACATCCTACACACAGTGAAAGCATCTCTTTACTTCAGCACAGTAGAGTTCTGCTCTGCCTGTTCGGTTCTGATGGACAAGATTAATTTCTGTAAGCTCACCTCTGAACGGGGCATAAATGGACTGTACTTACTTATCACCTTTCTGTCTTATCAAGACCCTCAAAGCTCTTTACAACAATCTGTGCCTCATTTCCCCATTCACACAGCTCTATACTAGATCTCTACAAAGACTAATCAGAGCTTTATCACATTCAGACACTGATGGGACACACATCAGAGGCAGTGAGGGGTTCAGTGTCTTGCCCAGGGACACTTCAGCACGTGACTGCTGGTGGATTTGAACCCCCAGCTGTCGCATTGGAGGACGACTGCATGAATATGGATGCTTATCATTCATGAACCGTTCACAGAGTTTAGTTCACTCACAACTAGGGGTTGAACGAGTATATAATTTTTAAACTCGACATTAACATAATAAAACCTGAGTAGAACTCGAGTATTTGATGATGTCATAGATCTCAAGATACAAAAATAAATAAATAAATAAAACCGAAATAAAAGGTAATTATTTACAAAAACAAAGACCAACAAAACATTGGGAGCATTTATTCTGCTCCTACCATTTATCATACTGCAAATAAGTCACAGGAAAAACTAAACTATTAGTTTTTATTATTAAACTGCAAACGTGAAGAAACATGCAGCACGTCAAAAACGAAACTTAACAGTGTGTGGGGGTGTGGGGTGGGGGGGGTCGACCACCCCGCACCACCACCAGCTGTGGTGCGCATTAAGTTTAGTTTTAGAGATTAACATGTTTATAGATTTTTTTATAGGTTTAGAGATGAATATTTTTTGCTTTTTGTTTGTGAAACAAGAGGAAGCTGGTTCTGGTTCGGTGGATTGGACCCGGTGTTGCACCATACTCTGTGACCTGCAACAGTGCAACACCACCCCCTACGGTCATACGGTGGTCACATAATGTGACGTCACTACGGATACTCGACCTTACATTTCTAACCTCGATAGATGTCCTAGCAATCCATGTGTTGATCACTCGAGGACTCTGTTAATGCCCTACTCACAACGTTGTTACATTACAGTCTTACAGTGTATGATAAAAGTTAGCGCTTTAGCGTTAGCTTCCACTCATTTTTATTATCAGTTTAACGTTATTTAAGGTAATTATTTAGTTATCAAATTAGCAGTTGGCAAAGCTAACATTTTGATTAACTGTGCCCACCACTGGTTAGAAATAATGTCATAATTTTCTAATTGTAATCCAAGTAGAGCTCTTTTCTTTTGGATTTTGTGTCAACTTTTATGTGTCTCAGGGTGGGAAGTTGCAGGTCTTTGACCTAGCCTCAGGGAGCCTTCTGGAGATTGTAGAAGCCCATGATGGAGCCGTGTGGTCCCTGTGCCTGGCCCCCGATCAGGTAACTGCCTGTAACACCATGCTAGCTGGTGGAAAACTTTCTTCCAGACACTTTTTTGTTTTTCTGAATTTAGCTACAATTTCTAAGCATGTTTTTTCACAGACGAGCAGGTTTTTTTCTGAGGTGTTTCATTTATTTTTTTCTGTGGGTTTGTAAAGAGAGGGATCATCACAGGAAGTGCAGATAAGACGGTGAAGTTCTGGGACTTTGAGCTAATAAAGGACAAAGGGACTAATCAGAAGTAAGTTATCAGTCTGTCTGTCTGTTCATTCATTTTTGTCCTCTTTTCAGTAATTGCCTCTCAGAGGCAACAGGTTCAGGACAGAAATCCAGACACCCCTTTTTCCAGTGACACTTTGCAGGTCTTCCCAAGGTGTCCCCAGGCCACAGAGACTATAAAGTGTAAACCTTCAATTAGTTCTGGATCTTTGGTCTGTGTACAGGTCCTTCTCAAAAAATTAGCCTATTGTGATAAAGGTCATTATTTTCCATAATGTAATGATAAAAATGAAACTTTCATATATTTCAGATTCATTGCACACCAACTGAAATATTTCAGGTCTTTAATTGTTTTAATACTGATGATTATGGCATACAGCTCATGAAAACCCAAAATGCCTGTCCCAAAAAATGAGCATATCATGAAAAGGTTCTCTAAACAACTATTAACCTAACCATCTGAATCAACGACGTAACTCTAAACACCTGCAAAAGATTCCTGAGGCTTTTAAAAACTCCCAGCCTTGTTCATTACTCAAAACCGCAATCATGGGTAAGACTGCCGACCTGACTGCTGTCCAGAAGGCCATCATTGACACCCTCAAGCAAGAGGGTAAGACACAGAAAGAAATTGCTGAACGAATAGGCTGTTCCCAGAGTGCTGTATCAATGCACCTCAGTGGGAAGTCTGTGGGAAGGGAAAAGTGTGGCAGAAAACGCTGCACAACGAGAAGAGGTGACCGGACCCTGAGGAGGATTGTGGAGAAGGGCCGATTCCAGACCTTGGGGGACCTGCGGAAGCAGTGGACTGAGTCTGGAGTAAAAACATCCAGAGCCACCGTGCACAGGCGTGTGCAGGAAATGGGCTACAGGTGCCGCATTCCACAGGTCAAGCCACTTTTGAACCAGAAACAGCGGCAGAAGCGCCTGAC
>NC_056510.1:47358901-47363889 GCF_014905685.2 Nematolebias whitei | reverse complement strand
ATATATATATGATATATAAGGGTATCCCCCAAAAGTTGGTACTGCTCACTAGAGGATGACACGGGAGTGGATTTTCACTACTATCCTGTCCTGGTCCAACAGAAAATATCCTGTCCTGTCCCAATCCTGGTCCAGAGTAAAAAAAATAATAATCCTGTCCTTTCCCACTCCTGGTAACATGACTCCCACTCCTGTCCTGCTCGTGTTTTTCATTTAATTTTTAGGAAATTAATTGAATTTGTTTTGATCTTCTACCCGTTCCTGTTTAAATTACTTTGTTTTGTGCAGTTTTATTTTAAAAGATATGTCAACAGGAACAGTTCATCTGTGGTGAAATAGAGACATTTATTTCCTTAATCCAAACAAAAACCTTCACTAAATATCATAAAACAAATAATCCATGGCCTGTAGTCCATATAATGTTTCTACGGAGGATCAGCTGCTGAGTCTGTTTCTGGCTCTTTTGAAGGTCAGTTCCAGTAAAAACAAAAAATCTAAACCAGTCCATGGGTCACACCATGTCTACCTTAGATGAAAGAACCCAAACACAACAAGTTGCATTTTACTAATTTATTGAGCAGTTGTTTCCTTTAAACAGTGACATCACTGTCATGTTTTAAATTGTTTAAACAAACTAACAAAAAAAATAAAAATAATGTACCAAGCAGAGAACTCAACAAATAAAAATGTTTAAAGGCGTTATTATACACTGGACGACATCCTCCAGAAGTTCAGTGTATGTGGTCGAGGTAACGAGCTCGTTTGGGTGAAGCATGATGTCGTGCATCTTCCCAGACTTCAGAGCATCATTTACAGACTGGACCATTGCAGGTCTGGTGTTCCACCTCATCTCTCCACAGCTGGACCAGTCCAGAGCCTTGTGGAACCTAAAAGTGACAGAAGACGTGCACGAGTCAAAATAGTGTCACAGTGACTACAAGTTACAATCTGTTGGTCTTTCTTCTGGAAAAAATATTTTATCAAAAACAAGATACTTACAATTGAAATTAAGTCAAGAAAATGTGACATTTGCAAATATAAATTACAGAAGCTCAATGTTTATTTATTTCACTTATCATATTTTATAATTATTTAATGAGCCTCACCAGGCAGAGATTACAAGATGTTCTGTATCTTACCTGCTCTGTTGAAGTGTGGGACAAGGGTCTTTGTGTCCAAAGCTGTTTAACAGCTTGCTTCCAGAGCTAACAGCTTCCTGTGTTAGGTAGAAAAATTACATTAAATATATCAGTTAAATGACTGAATCAAGTATTCACTTATGTAGGTAAACAAATGTTTTAAAACCTGATAAAATACATTAGAATGCAGGAAATAGCAGCTACTTTATTCAAAAAGTTATGGGGGAGGACCCACAGACCTCGCACCAATATGTCCCCCCCCACAATAATTCTAATGCTAATACCCACTGGGTGGTTCAAGCCAAGAGCCATTGTCAACACTGGGGGGCTAAGGCCCCTAAAAAGGGCTTCTAGAATCGCCCCTGGTGTGAAGAAATGAACTGAGAAAAATCAAGTTGTATCCTAAAATTTAACACAACATAATAAACATTTATTATAACATCAAACAATTATTATAATATATATGGAACCAGTCTTTCATATAAAAACTGGGACATTTTTACCGGAGAATGCTTTCACTAATGAGTTTGTTGTTGTACTGGCATGGTTTATGGCCGACAGTAACTATTTCCGCAATAAAGCGACTGTTATTCACATCTTTCTTGATTTCAGTAGACCAGCAAGATGTCATAATATAAAAATAGGGATATTTTACCGGAGAATGCGTGCACTTTAACCAGGTTGTTGTTTTTTTTTACATTACGAACAGCAACAGATAATGACAATTTTAACCTAAAAACCCACATAACAAAGCAGAGCATAATTTTTTAATTAAAAGGGACAAGGTGCAGAAAAATGCGCTGTTTGAGTCTGTTCATTTACTGACGGTAAACAAAGGTCCAACTCCCACCGCAGCTCTGCACTGCAGTAGAGACTAAATATTTTACAAGCAGCACAGCACCAACACAACTCTCATGAAGTTCAGGGTTATTTGACACTTTCCTGCCTGTTCTGTGAGTTTAATAGATCAATAGTTTCTTCTTACCTTAAACTATTTTCAGCCACGTTGCTCCTCCTTCCCTCTCAGTGAAAAGCAGAGGCTGGAACAGTTGATTTCTGGGCAATGTAGTTCTTTTGACTTGTGTTAAAGCGAAGGCTTATTGAAAGAAAACTACAAAATAGCTGCGCCTGTCTTGTTAAAAAAAAAAATTCTCTTTTTTTTTTTTTTTTGCTTATTGGTCGGTTCCTGCTCCTGTTAACTTTCAGTCCGGTCACGTCCCGGTCACATGAGTTATAAAATAAGGGTGGTCCCATCAGAATCCCGCCAGAATCACATGACCCGCGGTACTCCTGAAAAACTGTCATCCTCTACTGCTCACCCTCTTCACTAAAGCATCATCAATGATCAATGGTTGATGCTGACTATGCCCTTTTCGAAAGTCAGTAATGATCTCTTTCGTCTTGATAACATTTAACAAAAGATTCTTTGTCTTAAACCATTTTGTCAACAGATTTACCTCCTCCCTATAGTGTGATTCATCATCCGCAGTGACGAGACCCAACAAGGTTATATCATCTGCAAACTTTACCATATGTTTAGAAGGATGGATTGTATTACAATCAAGTATAAATAGTGTAAAAAGCAGTGGACTGAGTACGCAGCCCTGGGGGGCCCCAGTGTTCAGTATATTCCTGCTCGAGCTTTTATTTCCTACTCGTACTACTTGTGACCTCTTGCTAAGAAAATCCAAAAGCCAGTTGCAAAGAGATGCACGGAACGCCAACTTATCTAATTTTTGAATCAATTGTTGTGGTATTGTAGTATTAAATGCAGCAGTGAAATCAATGAGCAGCATCCTCACATATGAATCTTTTTTTATTCAGGGGAGTAAAAGCAAAATGAAGAGCAAAACAAATAGCATCCTCTGTTGATTGTTTAGCTATACATGCAAGCTGGAAAGGATAGAAGGTAGAAGGAAGACAAGATTTGATGTGTGACTTGACCAGCCGTTCAAAACATTTCATAACAATACATGTCGATGCCACAGGGCGGTAGTCATTAAAACAGGATGGTGCAGATTTCTTGAGCACCGGTATAATAGTAGCCATTTTGAAACATGATGGAACAATAGCTTGTTCCAGAGACATGTTAACCACGTCAGTGAAGACATCTTTTAGCTCCTCTGCGCATTCTTTCAACACACGACCAGGTATATTATCTGGACCTGCCGCCTTATGGATATTAATGCCAAAACTACCAGTACCTGGTTTAAGGACCATGTTCTTAATTGGCCAGCAAACTCGCCTGACCATAACCCCATAGAAAATCTATGGAGTATTGTGAAGAGGAAGATGTGATACACCAGACCCAACAATTCAGAAGAGCTGAAGGCCACTGTCAGAGCAACCTGGGCTCATAACACCTGAGCAGAGACACAAACTGATCCACTCCATGCCACACTGCATTGCTGCAGTAATCCAGGCAAAAGGAGCAACAACTAAGTATTGATGCTATACATGCTCATACTTTTCATGCTCGTACTTTTCACGCTCGTACTTTTCACGCTCGTACTTTTCACGCTCGTACTTTTCACGTTCGTACTTTTCACGTTCGTACTTTTCACGTTCGTACTTTTCACGTTTGTACTTTTCACGCTCATACTTTTCACGTTCGTACTTTTCACGTTCGTACTTTTCACGTTCGTACTTTTCACGTTCGTACTTTTCATGTTCGTACTTTTCATGCTCGTACTTTTCATGCTCGTACTTTTCACGCTCGTACTTTTCACGTTCGTACTTTTCACGTTCGTACTTTTCATGTTCGTACTTTTCATGTTCGTACTTTTCAGTGGACCAACATTTCTAAAAATCCTTTTTGTATTGGTCTTAATATTCTAATTTTCTGAGATACTGAATTTGGGGTTTAATTAGTTGTCAGTTATAGCCATCAACTTTAAAATAAATAAATATTTGAAATATGTCAGTCTGTGTGTAATGAATTAATGTAATATATAAGTTTCACTTTTTGAATGGAATTACTGAAATAAATCAACTTTTTCATGATATTCTGATTTTATGACCAGCAGTTGTATGTCTTCTATTCTGGCTTTTTTGTAATTCTTATAAAGAAGTTGAAGGGAGTTTTGTTCTTTTTTTTTGTTTTGTTTTGTTTTATTTGTTTGTTTGTGTGGGCAGCACGATGACACAACTGAGAGCTGCTGCCTCTCAGCGAGCAGGTCCCTGGTTCAAATCCTGGTCCAAGGGCCTTTCTGGATGGAGTTTGCATGTTCTCTCTGTGCTGCGTGGGTTTTCTCCGGGTACTCCGGTTTCCTCCCACAGACCAAAAACGTGCATGCTAGACTGATTGGTAACTTGTCTCTATGTGTCCCTGTGATGGACTTGCGATCTGTCCAGGGTGATTGCTGGACATGAGCAACGGCAACCCCCATGACCCAAAATGGAAGAAGTGGGTAAACATAATGGATGGATGGATGTTTGTTTCTTGTGGTGGAAGCTGATGGCCCCACCCATGTTGGGAGAGGGGCATTTCAAATAAACCAGTTATTGTAATCTCAACAGAACATTTAATCTAATTTCAAATCACGTTACTTTACACTGAAATATGTCATATTTTGTAAATCCAATCAATATTGCATTGAATACTTTTTTTGTGATGAAACAAACATGTTGGTCCAAAGAGTTGTTTTTGGGGGTAATACTTTCATGGTCCAAGTTTCAAAATCCGCTGTGGAAATGTTGAAACATCAACATAAAAGCCCCACCTTGTTTAGAAATCCTTGTACATCTCCAAAGTTTTAAACACTATGCTGGTTTAATAATATCTTGTAATACAACGGTGTGTGTGTATATATATATATATATATATATATATATATATATATATATATA
>NC_056510.1:47356708-47358891 GCF_014905685.2 Nematolebias whitei | reverse complement strand
TATATATATATATATATATATATATATATATATATATATATATAAAATCAGATTAGGTGACGGGGCAGGCATCAGTTACCATGGAGACAAGATGGTTCAAATTGGGCTTACTTCCGGATTCAGAAAACTACTGTCTTTCAGAATTTTCTCTGTTATTATGTGTTTTTAAACTACATTGAAAAAAAACACATCAGGATATAAGTTTTTTGATGGGTAAAAATCAAATTAAGTCAAATTAATTAACTGCTGTTTTGAACGCATGTACACAAGCAGCAAGCTACACGGTACGGGGCAGAGAGAACTTCCAGGTCAGGCCACTTGTCAAAAATGAAATCATGAAAATTGAAACTGAGCGCTCGTTATCCGTTTTTTCCATTTTCGTTTTGTGTACAAAATCGGAAATCGGATTACAGTTCATTATCTGATTTTTCATTTTGGTTTAATAAACGGAAAATGAAAAAAGAAGTGTTTTTGTTTTTTTCATTTTTTTGTTTCAAATGAAAAAACGAACTGCCTGAATGTACAGGTCCTTCTCAAAAAAATGAGCATATTGTGATAAAGGTCATTATTTTCCATAATGTAATGATAAAAATGAAACTTTCATATATTTCAGATTCATTGCACACCAACTGAAATATTTCAGGTCTTTAATTGTTTTAATACTGATGATTATGGCATACAGCTCATGAAAACCCAAAATGCCTGTCCCAAAAAATTAGCATATTTCATCCCACCAATGAAAGACAAGTGTTTTTAATACAAAAAACACCAACCTTCAAATAATCATGTTCAGTTATGCACTCAATACTTGGTCGGGAATCCTTTTGCATGAATGACTGCTTCAATGCGGCGTGGCATGGAGGCAATCAGCCTGTGGCACTGCTGAGGTGTTATGGAGGCCCAGGATGCTTCGATAGCGGCCTTAAGCTCATCCAGAGTGTTGGGTCTTGCGTCTCTCAACTTTCTCTTCACAATATCCCACAGGTTCTCTATGGGGTTCAGGTCAGGAGAGTTGGCAGGCCAATTGAGCACAGTAATACCATGGTCAGTAAACCATTTACCAGTGGTTTTGGCACTGTGAGCAGGTGCCAGGTCGTGCTGAAAAATGAAATCTTCATCTCCATAAAGCTTTTCAGCAGATGGAAGCATGAAGTGCTCCAAAATCTCCTGATAGCTAGCTGCATTGACCCTGCGCTTGATAAAACACAGTGGACCAACACCAGCAGCTGACATGACACCCCAGTGACTGTGGAAACTTGACACTGGACCTCAAGCAATGTGAATTCTGTGTCTCCTCTCTTCCTCCAGACTCTGGCACCTTGATTTCCAAAGGAATTGTAAAACTTACTTAGTATGTTTACATGGACATCAGTAACCGGATCAAATGGCCGGTCAGAATAAAAGTGTGTCATGTAAACGCTCCATTCTGGTTATTTTTTGTGTATTTGGCGCGATCCGATATAATTTGTGATCAGAACGAAACGGGTGGTTTACGCCGATTCGAAACCCGATCGGTGCGCATGTAAACACTTGATCTGTTCGTTTTTATCTGATGGTGAAAAACTGACCTGACTGCGCATGTGCGACTTTGCCATTTCCGCCTGGCTAATGCTAATAATATTAGCATGTCAGGGAAGTAAAACTGGTCGGTGAGCGACACAACATTTCTACTAGAAACTTTTAAAGAGCTCAAAATGATTTCTATGACCTGTAGCTCAGTCAGGGAGTGCAGTAACGTCTCCACCATCATTAAAACCTGTCGCGGGTCCATTTTGGGTGCTCAGGTTTGTTTACGTTCACCCGGAAGTAGAACTTCTTCTTCGGTGGTTTTTTTAAGGAGAGTTTACCACACTGCTCATGTCAGTACTGCTGTTCAGAACAAAGCCCGCTGCATGTAAACGCTCGTCATGAACAGATTGTGCCCATGTAAACAATACATTTGAATTATTCAAACAGAACACATTTCAATCCAGTCAGAGAATTCTGCGCATGTAAACATAGCTACTGTAATCAGAGAACATAACTTTGGACCACTCAGCACCTTGATTTCCGAATGACATGCAAAATTTGCTTTCATCCAAAAAAAGTACTTTGGACCACTGAGCAACAGTCCAGTGCTGCTTCTCTGTAGCCCAGGTCAGGCGCTTCTGCCGCTGTTTCTGGTTCAAAAGTGGCTTGACCTG
>NC_056510.1:47347117-47356608 GCF_014905685.2 Nematolebias whitei | reverse complement strand
GTCAGGCGCTTCTGCCGCTGTTTCTGGTTCAAAAGTGGCTTGACCTGGGGAATGCGGCACCTGTAGCCCATTTCCTGCACACGCCTGTGCACGGTGGCTCTGGATGTTTCTACTCCAGACTCAGTCCACTGCTTCCGCTGTTCCCCAAGGTCTGGAATCGGCCCTTCTCCACAATCCTCCTCAGGGTCCGGTCACCTCTTCTCGTTGTGCAGCGTTTTCTGCCACACTTTTCCCTTCCCACAGACTTCCCACTGAGGTGCCTTGATACAGCACTCTGGGAACAGCCTATTCCTTCAGCAATTTCTTTCTGTGTCTTACCCTCTTGCTTGAGGGCGTCAATGATGGCCTTCTGGACAGCAGTCAGGTCGGCAGTCTTACCCATGATTGTGGTTTTGAGTAATGAACAAGGCTGGGAGTTTTTAAAAGCCTCAGGAATCTTTTGCAGGTGTTTAGAGTTGCGTTGTTGATTCAGATGGTTAGGTTAATAGTTGTTTAGAGAACCTTTTCATGATATGCTCATTTTATGGGACAGGCATTTTGGGTTTTCATGAGCTGTATGCCATAATCATCAGTATTAAAACAATTAAAGACCTGAAATATTTCAGTTGGTGTGCAATGAATCTGAAATATATGAAAGTTTCATTTTTATCATAACATTATGGAAAATAATGAACTTTATCACAATATGCTAATTTTTTAGAAGGACCTGTATATATGTGTGTGTGTGTGTGTGTGTGTGTGTGCCCGTGCGTGTGCCCATGCGTGTTTGTGTGTGTGTGTGTGAACAAGAAAAAAATCATATTTCTGAATGGAACAATAAAAGTAGACACAATGAGTGCAAATACATCAAATTTAATTCAATTCAGTTTATTTATAACGCTCCAAATCACAACAAAGTTGTCTCAGGGACTTTACAGGAACATTCACATAAAAGACAATTAGTAAAGTTCTCTATCTAAGGAATCCTGCAGACAAGATGAATCTTGGCTTCGTTGCAGTCTCCCATCCTGAGCAAGCACAGTGGAGACAGTGGAAAGAAAAACTCCCTTTAACAGGAAGAAACCTCCAGCAGAACCAGCTCAGGACAAGAGACCATCTGCTTTGACCGGCTGGTTGAGAGGACAGGAAGGAGAGACAGATGAATATAGAATGGTAGGTCCAGATATAGGTCCAGGTCCAGGTATAGGTTCAGGTGTAGGTCCAGGTCCAGGTATAGGTTCAGGTGTAGGTCCAGGTCCAGGTATAGGTCCAGGTGTATCTGAAAGACAAAAACACATGTTAAGTATAGAAAAAATAATTACAAATACAAAACAGGTTGAGCAGAGTAAGTAAAGACAGCAGCAGAGTGAAAAGTGTGGTCAGTTTGTCCTCCAGCAGTCTAAGCCTATAGCAGCAGAACTAAGGGACAGCTCAGGAAACCCAAGCCGACCCCAACTATAGGATTTAGCATAAAGGAAAGTCTTGAGTCTAGTTTTAAAACTGGATAATGTGTCAGCCTCACGGACAGAGATTGGAAGTTGGTTCCACAAGAGAGGAGCCTGAGAACTGAAAGATCTGCCTCCCATTCTGTTTTTGTAAATTCTAGGAACCACAAGTAAACCTGCAGTCTGAGAGCGAAGCGCTCTGTTAGGAAAATATGGAACAATAAGATCTGTAATATAAGATGGAGCTAGGTTGTTGAGAGCTTTGTAGGTTAGAAGTAAGATTTTGAAATCTATTCTGGATTTGACGGGGAGCCAATGGAGAGAAGCTAAAACTGGAGAGATATGATCTCTCCCAGTAACTCCAGTTAAGACTCTGGCAGCAGCATTCTGGATCAACTGAAGATGTTTTAAGGAAGTATTTGGACACCCAGATAATAAACCATTGCAATAGTCCAGTCTAGACGTGACAAATGCATGGACCAGTTTTTCTGCATCATCTTTAGATCAGATGTTTCTAATGTTAGTGATATTACGCAGGTGGAAGAAAGAGGTTCTAGTAACGTTTTTAATGTGGGGGATAAAAGACATGTCCTGATCAAAAATAACACCAAGATTTTTAACATTAGAGCTGGAGGACAGATTAATGCATCTAAGGAGGGAGAAAGACTGAAACATTCATTCCTAAGGTGCTCAGGTCCAAAAACCAAAACCTCAGTCTTGTCTGTTCAACAGGAGAAAATTAAGAGTCATCCAGGTTTTTATGTCTTTAAGACATGCTTGTAGTCTAAGTAGCTGATTGGATTCATTGGGTTTAATGGACAAATATAATTGTGTGTCATCAGCATAACAATGAACATTTATCTCATGCTGTTTAATAACTTTACCTAATGGAAGCATATATAAAGTAAAGAGTATTGGCCCAAGCACTGAGCCCTGAGGAACTCCATGACTAACTTTGGTGTATGAAGAAGATTTATTATTTACATTTACAAACTGGAATCTATCAGATAGATATGATTTAAACCATTTTAGAGCCATTCCTGTAATCCCAACATCATATTCAAGCCTCTGTAGTAAAATATTGAGATCAACTGTATCAAATGCAGCACTGAGGTCTAACAGGACCAGTAGAGACACAAGTCCATTGTCTGAGGCCATGAGAATATCATTAGTGACTTTTACTAGTGCTGTTTCTGTGCTATGATGAGCTCTAAACCCTGACTGAAACTCTTCAAACAGATTATTTCTTTGTAGATGTTCACACAACTGACCTGCAACTATTTTCTCTAGAATTTTTGAGATGAAAGTTAGATTAGATATAGGTCTATAGTTGGCCAGAATTTCTGCATCAAGGTCAGACTTCTTAAGTAAAGGTTTAATTTCAGCAACCTTAAAGCGCTGTGGTACATAACCATCCATTAAAGACAATTTAAGTAGATCCAAAATGTGGACATTAATTAGGGGGAATACCTCTTTAAACAGTCTGGTTGGGATGGGATCTAGCAGGCATGTGGATGGGATCTAGCAGGCATGTGGATGGTTTGGATGAGGTTATTATTTTTGACAATTCAGAGCTCAACAGGACAAAAACTGTCCAAACATAAATCAGGCTCTAGTGAATTTTTAAAGTTGTCTCATTTGACAGGGGACTAGAGATAGTAGAAGGAAGGATGGTTTGAATTTACTCTCTAATTGAAATAATTTTATTTATAAAGAATCTCATGAAGTCATCACTACTTATAGTTGTAGGGACACATGGTTCAACAGAAATGGGACTTTTAATTAGTCTAGCAATAGTACTAAACAGAAACCTAGGGTTATTTTTATTCTCCTCTATTAAAGATGAGTAATATAAAGTTCTAGCTTTATGGAGAGCTTTTTTATATGTTAGCAGAATATCTTTCCAAGTTAAATAAAATTCTTCAACATTAGTAGAGCGCCATTTTCTCTTCTGGTTTCTAGATGCTGCTTTAAAGTACGTAACTCAGAATTGAACCAAGGAGCCAGTTTCCTCTGATTGATTACTTTCTTTTTCAGTGGAGCAATTTCATCAAGTGAAGTTTGCATTGAAGTTGTAAGATGATCAACTAGATGATCTAAGTCTCTGTTCTCTGATGCATTACTCTGCAAGACAGAGGAAACATTGATGGAAGAGATTGTTTCAATTTGGTTACAGCATTTTCTGATAAGCACCTGCTGAGATGAAATTTACTCTCAGTGACTGTGTAATCATTTAATGTAAACTCAAAGGTTATTAAAAAATGGTCGGACAGAACAGGATTTTGAGGAACTATTACCAAGTCCTTAATCTCTACACCATAGGTCAGAACTAAATCAAGAGTGTGATGATAAGAATGAGTAGATGTGTGGACGTTTTGGGTAAAACCAAATGACTCTTTTAAATTATTAAAGTCTATGCTTAAACTATCACTCTCAACATCCACATGAATATTGAAATCACCCATTATGATTATTTTATCTGTATTTAATAATAAGTCAGTTAATAATTCTGAGAATTCAGACAAAAACTGAGAGTAAGCTCCTGGTGGACGATATATAACAACTAGTAAAAGTGGCTTTTCTGATTTCCATTTTGGATTAGAAAGACTGAGGGACAGTGATTCAAAAGAATCATAACTAATAACTGGTTTGGCATTAATCAATAATCCTGACTGAAAAATAGAAGCTACTCCTCCACCTCGGCCAGTTGTTCTAGGAACATGAAAATTTAAATAATTAACAGGAGTGGATTCATTAATACTAACAAAATCCTCCTGTTGTAGCCAAGTTTCTGTCAGACACAATAAATCAATATGATGATCAGTTATCAGTTCATTAACTAACAGGGATGTAGAGGAAACAGATCTGATGTTCAATAATCCACATTTAATGAGTTTATGATTTTGCTCTGGTAAAGTAACTGTGTTTATTTTAATCAGATTATATGGTTTATATTTTTAGATCTGATTTTTGGTTTATTTAATTTGAGTCGTGGGCGAGTTGACACTGTTTCAATGAGGGTGTGGGTGGGTAACAGAGGAGAAGCAGCAGAGAGGTGGAGGACTACAACTCTGCTTCCTGGACTGGACCCTGGGTTGTCAATAAAAGCTTTTTAAGCTTAATGAAAGCTGAATCTGCTTCAGGGATCCACTTGAAAGTCCGTAGTGTGGAGTTGAGCTGAGTGAGGGGGGCTGCCACCTGACTGTAACCTTTATGAAACTCCTGTAAAAATTTGTGAAGCCCAGGAATCGTTGCAGCTGCTTACAGTTTTCCGTGACGGGCCAATCCACCATTGCCTTAACTTTGTTAGGGTCCGTGCGGTACTGTCCTCCTTCAAAAATGAAACCAAGAAATGAGACTGAGACGTGGAATTCACATTTTTCAGCTTTCACATAGAGTTGATTCTCAAATGGTCTTTGTAGTACTGACCTGACATGTTGAGTGTGTGGTACAGGGTCAGTGGAGTAAATAAGTATATCATCCAGGTATACAAAGAAAAATTGGTTGAGAAAATCACGGAGGACATCATTAACTAGAGCCTGGAACACTGCTGGGGCGTTAGTGAGTCCAAAAGGCATTACAAGATATTCAAAATGTCCTAATGGGGTTTTGAAAGCTGTCTTCCATTCGTCTCCTTCTTTTATTCTCACGAGATGGTAAACGTTTCCACGGTCCAATTTTGTGAAGATTGTGGCTGAATGAATCTGTTCATAAATAGTCGATCAGAGACAAGGGGTATTTATTTTTTACAGTGATCTGATTAAGCCCCCTATAATCTATGCAGGGTCTCAAAGTTTTATCTTTATTTGATTCAAAGAAAAATCCTGCTCCCACTGAGGAAGTGGAGGGCCGAATAATCCCAGAATTTAATGATTCTTCAATATAAGTCTTCATGGTCTCTTTTCCTGTGCGCAAAAGGTTATACAATCTGCTTGAGAGGAGGGGATCTCCCGGCAGCAGGTTTATAACACAACCATAAGGCCTATGAGGAGGTAAAGATAGTGCTTGGGACTTAATAAATGCTGATTTAAGGTCATGGTATGCCGACAGAATATTAGACAAATCAGTCTCTTCGGGTACTTTGTCTTTCTTTTTAGTTGAAGAAATGGCTGACCGTAAACAATGACTTAAACAAAAAGAAATCCACTTTTCAATTATTTTAGTCTCCCTATTAATCATGGGGTTATGAGTCTTTAACCAGGGGAAACCTAATATAAGTTGGGGAGAGGGTGAATAAAAAATGAAGAACCTACCCCGCTCGTGGTGGTTTCCTGAAGTGATAAAGTGGATGTCTTGAGTTTGGTTGTTTATCTGGGTGAGATTCTGTCCAGTGATTCCAGTAACTCTCATCGGGGCCGGCAGGTTCTGGGTAGATAAATCTAGCTGGGACACCAGGTCTCTACTGATGAGATTCTGTTCCGCCCCGGAGTTAATGCGTGCTGAAATAGGGAGTTGACATTGCTTAGACAAAATAGTAACCGGGAGAGTCAAACATGGTGCTGGAGAAAAAGAAGAATTTCCCACCAGGATCTCCTGCCTTAATGGTGAGAATGTTCGTTTCCCCGGAATTGGCAACGAACAATAAAATGTCCACGCTTACCACAATATATGCAGGCCCACGCATTTACACGATCCTGTTTTTCCTCCGGTGTTAGATGAGTTCATCCGATCTCCATTGGTTCTGGTTCGGCTTCGTTAGATGTTGTAAAATGACTGGATTCTTTCTGTGTGTGACATGCCCCAGAAACAGGAGCTGAGCCGGCAGAGTAGTAACCGGAGCTCTTCGGCATGTGATGTAAACCGGTAGCAGGAGTTCTCTGGGGATTGTAGTTCCTCTCGCGTACTCGTTCTAGTCGGCGATTATCTAGACGAGTAGCCAACTTTATTAATTCATCCAGACTATTGGGTTCGTCTCCGGCGGCAATCTGATCTTTTATATAATCGGACAAAGAGTGAAGGAATGTACCTCTAAACGCCAACTCCTCCCATTTTGTTTGAGCTGCTGTAATCCGAAACTCGAGGGCGTGTTTGGCGACGGATCTTCTGCCTTGCCGTAGTGTCAGAAGGCGCTTCACTGCTTCCTCCTGCTGGAGTGGATGGTCAAATTTGTATTTGACCATCCACTCCAGCAGGAGGAAGCTGCTCACCAGCGCCACCCATGCCTTCAGGAACCTGGTGGAGAGAGGTTGAAAAAACCCTACAGTTCAGTGTCAGGAGGGCTGTGATTAGTCTTACATCGGGGATACTAAATAGCCACTGGTCAAAAGGATGGACCAGCACAGAAGAGCAACACCATCAGGCCAGGACTTTGTGGTCTACACTCATCTCCAGGCCAGCGGGCACTCTTTCAGGGATGAAGATAAAGACTAAAATAATCGAAGTCCTTTAGGAAACAGGCAAAAGTTAGCGTCTCTACAGGTCGAGCTGACAGGTGGGCGTTGGCCCATCAGAGAGCGTCTCCCTTCAACTGTCTTACTACGCAAGTTATTTTGGAGACGTCTGAAGAATACGTCTGTGGTGCTCTACTAAAAACCAAATGGCATTGTAAGATAAAACCACCACAGTGATTAGGATAACCAGAAAAGAATTCAGATGGTCTGAAATTTGTTTCACTGGGCGAAGGCTCAACATTTCCGCTTGAGACTAGGAGTAGGGTTCTCTGGTGGAGCACTTTGGGATGTGGAGAACAGAGTGGATAATTTTTGATTTATAACAAAAACCATACCTCCCAATTCCTGAAGGTTGGACTGGCTGCTTTTCTGCTGTTCCAGGATTTGTTGCAGGGTCGCATCACGACTGTCAATGCGCTTAAATGTTGGGACTGTTCTCTCTCTCAGTCACGTTCTGGGTGCTTTCAGGCTGGAGCATTCTGTTGTAATGAGGGTTACCCAGATAATACGGACTGAGAGGAAAACAGAACCAGACTCAAATTTAATTGAAAATGTTTATTTACAGTGAAGAAATAGAAAACTATTTACAAGCAGGGTCTGGGGCTGTAGAGACAGAGGAGGATGATTATTTTATGATAGGTAATATTAATCCAACAGATGATCAACCAAAACCTGAGGTCCTTACAGTAGAAGGAGTTGAGGTGGCTGGGTGAGTAAGGCTGAGGGTTTTTTTTTCCCCAAGGGTGACAGGGCCAGGCAGTCTGCAGAGGCAAGTGGTGGAAGGCGTGTGAGAGCAGCTGTGAACCAAGAATCACAGGTGAGTTTCTCTCCAAGGGTTTCTCCAATACTCCAGGTTAAGAGACAAGATCCAGGACATCAAGAGTCTGAAAATGTGCAGACAGAAAACAAGGTAAGTATTTACATTTCCAAACACTATACTAGGCTGGAAGCATATATACAGACAGGTAGAACAATGCTCCAGCAATGACTGGAGCTCAACTGAAGCCTTTAGTCCTGGCATCAATTAGAGAAAACGGTCTCCAGCTGCAGCTGCTCACCAGCGCCACCCATGCCTTCAGGAACCTGGTGGAGAGAGGTTGAAAAAACCCTACAGTTCAGTGTCAGGAGGGCTGTGATTAGTCTTACATCGGGAATACTAAATAGCCACTGGTCAAAAGGATGGACCAGCACAGAAGAGCAACACCATCAGGCCAGGATTCTGCGGTCTACACTCATCTCCAGGCCAGCGGGCACTCTTTCAGGGATGAAGATGTTCACATCCTGCATAGAGAGGAACGATGGTTTGAGAGAGGAGTAAAGGAGGACATCTTTGTGAAAAGAAATCGTCCATCATTAAACAGGGGTGGAGCCTCCGGGTTCAACTGTCCCCCTCTTACAATGCTGTGATTGCTAGTATCACTCAGCCCTCTGTGAATAGCAAACAGCCATCAGTGTGCTAATGATCCATTGTTAGGCTGATGGTTCTTCTTGGTCATGTGAGCAGCTGGTTTTGGTTGTCAGCAGCAAAACTGGTTGATCCACTGTGAGAAGGTGCTATTTAAGAGACTGAGCTGAATACAGCACCTCAGACTGAAGAAGTCTTTCGGATGAAAGATGAAACGTTTCTACAATTTTTGTTGTTGTTGTTCTTTTTGTTTTTTGAATGTCCAGAGGACCCGATTTAACTTTTTTAGATGTATGTGTATGACTTTTAATCATTTTAATCATTTTTATTATCTGACTGTATGATTGTTTTGTTGTGCGTACAGCACTTTGGGCCTGTGGGTGTTTAAAGTGTTCTATAAATGAAGCTGGTATGGTATATATATATTTACATATATTGTGCTGTACCTGTACTACAAGTACTAATGGAAAAGAGGCATAAGATGGCCACCGCCACACACACACATACTTGTAATATCTGTACTATAGAGTGTTAGATAAGCTGTTGGTGTTCATGATGTAACGAGATATTCACACAAAGATTTTTTTTAACTTTTAATTAAATATGTACCATAGCATAAACAAATGTGCTCAGTAAATGTTTTTTTTTTTTTTTTTTTTTTTTTTTTGAACAGTGCCTGTAACACAGCTGGTTAAAAAAAAAAAGTTGCCTACCAGGAAGTCATTGATCGCTCTCTTTGTATTCCTCCTGCGCAAGCTTGTGCTATGTGGCGCAAAAGTTGCTCTGCGCATGCAGGGGAGTCCCCTCATCCACACTCTCTGCAGGGGAGTCCCCCCATCACACACTCTGCAGGGGAGTCCCCCCATCCACACTCTCTGCAGGGGAGTACCCCATCACACTCTCTGCAGGGGAGTCCCCCCATCACACTCTCTGCAGGGGAGTCCCCCCATCACACTCTCTGCAGGGGAGTACCCCCATCACACTCTCTGCAGGGGAGTCCCCCCATCCACACTCTCTCTGCAGGGGAGTCCCCCCATCACACACTCTGCAGGGGAGTCCCCTCATCCACACTCTCTGCAGGGGAGTCCCCCCCATCCACACTCTCTCTGCAGGGGAGTCCCCCCATCCACACACTCTCTGCAGGGGAGTCCCCCCATCCACACACTCTCTGCAGGGGAGTCCCCCCATCCACACTCTCTGCAGGGGAGTCCCCCCCATCCACACTCTCTCTGCAGGGGAGTCCCCCCATCCACACACTCTCTGCAGGGGAGT
>NC_056510.1:47346693-47347017 GCF_014905685.2 Nematolebias whitei | reverse complement strand
ATCACACTCTCTGCAGGGGAGTCCCCCCATCACACTCTCTGCAGGGGAGTCCCCCCATCACACTCTCTGCAGGGGAGTCCCCCCATCCACACACTCTGCAGGGGAGTTCCCCATCACACACTCTGCAAGGGAGTCCCCCCATCCACACACTCTGCAGGGGAGTCCCCCCATCACACGCTCTGCAGGGGAGTCCCCCATCACACACTCTGCAAGGGAGTCCCCCCATCCACAAACTCTGCAGGGGAGTTCCCCATCACACACTCTGCAGGGCCGTCCCCCCATCCACACACTCTGCAGGGGAGTCCCCCATCACACGCTCTGCAG
>NC_056510.1:47340268-47346683 GCF_014905685.2 Nematolebias whitei | reverse complement strand
CCCATCCACACACTCTGCAGGGGAGTCCCCCATCACACGCTCTGCAGGGGCGTCCCCCATCACACGCTCTGCAGGGGCGTCCCCCATCGCACGCTCTGCAGGGGAGTTCTCTCCTCCCCTTTTCACTGGGTCAAATGTGACCTGTTTGGTAATTTCATTTGTCATATTTATTTTTTAACCTTTATTTATACAGGTAGTCTCAATGAGTCACGAGGACCCACCCCCCAAGCGATGCTTGTATTGAGCAGCGATGTGAGTGCCCGGGTGTGATGAAATTAAATGTTTTTGGTGGCAGGAAGCTCATTAGCCCGTCAAAAAACAGAAAAAAAACAAATTAGCTGCAGCTTTGGATAAGCTGCGGGGTTAAAAGCGTGTGAAGAAAGTAGCGCCTTATAGAGCAGAAAGTGCGGTACCAACAGTCCCCTCCAAAAGTATGGGATGAGCAAGGCAAATTCTTTGTTTTTGTTGTTCACTGAAGACATTTGGGTTTAAGATCAAAGATGGTACGAGACAAGAGTTCCAAATTTCGTCTTGTCTGCTCTAAATAAAACCTGAGGTGTGTGTTGTGTTGACAAACAGAATGTGATGTTTCTGTGATGCAGGCGTCTGACGGTGAAGCACACTCGCACTCTGCAGCTGGAGGAGGACGTTCTGTGTGTGAGATTTTCTCCTGACCACAGACTACTGGCTGTGTCTTTGTTGGACTGCACCGTCAAGATCTTCTACACAGACACACTCAAGGTACATAAAGAATACGGCAAAACTATGGATTATGTATTTAATGTCAGATGAGATTTACATCCTGACTCTTTCTGTTGCTGCTGCAGTTTTTTTTGTCTCTGTATGGACACAAGCTTCCTGTACTTTGCTTGGACATCTCACATGTAAGTACTACCATGTTTATAAAGCATTCACTTTCATTGTTATCGCCTGCCACCATGAAAGTCAAGCAATCATGTCACTGTGTTAGCAAAATATTGTAATAAACAGATTTTCATGAAGCTCTCAGAAAGAAATCCTTGGATGCACATCTACATTTGAATGTTTGGAGCCAGTCTGATTCAAGATGAACACAGAAAGTGACTGTAGCAAACACAAAGAGGACTCAACTCATTTGCATAGACTGATTGAAATCTGCTGTAAGAGCTGAGAGTCAGCCACAACTTATCCTGCAAGCAGTTTTGAGTAGAACTTTAAAATCTGTTGCAGCGGGTTATATGAAGTAATCCAGCTTTTTGATTTGTTGGTTCATCAGAAATAATGAAAAATTGTACATTAAACATTTTAAACTGCAAAGACCCTAAAATCCAAATTCTAGTTATTGAATCCTTTTCTAGTCGGGTTTATTAAAGTCAAGTCAGATTTTCTTATAAAACACATTTAAAAATGGCATTTGTTACCAAAGTGTTTAACAATAAAAATCAATGGCAGTAATTCAAAGAAAAAAACAAACATTATTTAAAAGCATAAAAAAAAACAAAGAACAAATCAATAAAATACTAAAACAAATCACACAGTGTTAAACGTGTGTTTTTCAAAGAGATTTAAAAACAGTCAAGTCATATTTATTTATAGAGCACAATTTAAAACAGATAGACTGTTATCAAAGTGCTTAACACTAATGGTAACACTGAGAAATAAAAAGCAGTAAGAATATACCTTAAAAAATTAAAACAACAGCATTAAAATGAAGACATGGAACAAGATATACTAAATCAACTCACACAGTATGAAACGCCAGAGAGAACAGATATGTTTTTAGCAGGGATTTGAACACAGGAAGGGAGGTGGCATGCCTAACGTTGGGGGGTAGGTTGTTCCACAGTTTGGGACCCATGACTGAAAACGCCCGATCTCCTCGGAGCTTCAGTCGTGTTTTTGGAACAACCAAAAGCAGCTGATCGGATGATCTCAGAGCCCGAGAGGGAACATATGGTTCCAGTAGCTCAGAGAGGTAGATGGTTGCGAGGCCATTTAGGCACTTATAGGTCAGGAGGAGAATTTTGAAATCAATCCTAGTTCTCACAGGAAGCCAGTGTAGGGAGGACAGAACTGGTGTAATGTGCTCATACCTCGGTGTACCGGTTAAGAGCCGAGCTGCAGTATTCTGGACGAGCTGTAGTCGTGAGATAGAGGCCTGGCTGACCCCAGCATACAGTGAATTACAATAGTCCAGGCGGGTTGTGATGAATGCATGGACTAGTGTCTCAAGGTCGGGTCTAGACAGCACTGGCTTGAGCTTAGCTACCTGCCGCAGTTGGAAGAAGCTTCTCTGCAGAACCGAACTGATCTGTTTGTCGAACTTAAAATCCGAGTCAAAAACCACTCCAAGGTTTTTAACAGAGTGCTTCAGATAAGGCTGAAGGGAGTCCAGGTTCACAGGATAAGAGGCGGCAGCTGAGCTAGGGCTAAAGACAATGACATCAGTCTTCTGGTCGTTAAAACTTAGAAAATTTGAAGCCATCCATGTCTTAATGTCGTCCAGACATTTGAGGAGAGGGTGGACTGAACAAGCACTGGCTGGTTTCAGTGGCAGGTAGATCTGACAGTCATCGGCGTAGCAATGGAATGGAATACCGTGTTTTCTTAGGATCGACCCCAGCGGAAGCAGATAGAGTGAAAATAGAAGGGGTCCGAGAATCGAGCCCAGCGGGACACCGCAGGAAAGAGGCATTGAAGTGGATAGATTTTTACCCACCTTCACACAAAAACTCCTGTCAGAGAGGTATGAGCGGAACCAGTCTAATGCAGCACCTGTAATCCCAACCCAGTGTTCGAGCCGAGAGATGAGGATACTGTGGTCAACAGTATCGAAAGCGGCAGTAAGATCGAGGAGTACAAGAGCCACAAAATGACCAGAATCATTTGTTGTTAAAATGTCATTACAAACCCTAACCAAAGCTGTTTCGGTGCTGTGGAGCTGCTTGAAACCAGACTGAAAGACCTCAAAGATTTTGTTCTCAGTTAAAAACTGATTTAACTGAGTAAAAACTACTTTTTCCAGGATTTTGGACAGAAAGGGGAGTTTTGAGATCGGTCTGTAATTTGAGCAGGCTGAAGGGTCAAGACCAGGTTTCTTAATTAACGGTGTGACTACTGCATGTTTGAACGCCTCTGGGACCACGCTTGTAGCAATACTACTGTTTAGTATAGTTAGAACAGCAGGCCCAATCGCTGGTAGAACCTGTTTGAACAATGCTGCTGGGATGGGGTCCAATGGTGATCCTGATGGCTTCATGTGACCAGCAACTTTGTTTAACAATGGGAGTGTGATTGGTTTGAATTGCCTGAAAGTAGCAGAACACGAAACAAAAGCTGATGGGTCGACTAAGGAGCGGGGGATGGAGGCCCTGATCAAGAAAGTAGCAGAACACGAAACAAAAGCTGATGGGTTGACTAAGGAGCGGGGGATGGAGGCCCTGATCAACTCCACTTTGTTAACAAAGAATTTAGTGAAGTCATTGCAGGTGTCAACAGAGGCCTCCATACATGAATACGAAGGGACATTTAGAATGGACTTTACTGTTGTGAATAGGGCGCGGGGGTTGTGTCTATTTGAGTTGATGAGTTGGGAGAAATATTTGTTTTTTTCAGATTTGACAGTGTTCTGGTAATTTTTTAAACAGGTTTTGAGCAAAATGAAAGAAACCTGGAGATGGTCCTTTTTCCACCTGCGCTCAGCTCTCCTGCACAGGCGTCTTGCTGCCCTGGTGGTCTCATTCATCCATGGGTACTGGGCTCTCCTTGGTTTCCTGACTTTTAGTGGGGCCACCAGATCCAAGATCTTAGTGCAGGTCACATTGTGGTTACTAAGCAGCTCCTGAGCACCGACACAGGCAGAGGTTTCAGGTGTTGTAGCAGCAGCTGTAATAAAGGCAGAGGAAAAACGAGCAGCGGTTGAAGGGTTAAATATACGACAGGTCCTGGGTGGAGCGGGAGATTTAGAGACACGAGCAAGAGGTATTACAAATGAGATTGGTTTGTGATCAGACATGACAGCATCCCCAATTTCCAGATTTAGCACAGAGACACCACAAGACAGAACAATATCAAGAGTGTGACCCTGATGGTGTGTGGGGCCGACAACATTTTGCACCAGGTTTAAAGTGTGGATCAGATCTAAAAAGTCCTGAACCAAAGGCTTTTCAGGGCAACAGACGTGCACATTGAAGTCCCCTAGAATCAGCACACGGTCGTATGTTAACAGTATTGCAGTGAGAAAGACAGACAGTTCACTGATGAAGCCTGTGGAGGATTTGGGCGGTCGATAAAGCACCGCAATCAACATGGGGTTGGAGCGGCCCAGTTCAAAATGCAGCAGTTCAAAGGTCTGAAAAGATGGTGTCTGTAACAGTCTGCACTTCCAGATTTTCTTAAAAACAGCCAACACTCCTCCACCTTTTCCAGATGACCTCGGGCAATTAAGAAAAGTACAATCAGCAGGCACAAGTTCAGAAAACACACTTGACTCACCAGGAGGAAGCCAAGTCTCCGTCAGAAACATGAAGTCCAGATTATTTGTGCAGAAAAAGTCGTTCATGATGAAGGTTTTGTTTGTTAAAGACCTCACATTGAGGAGAGCAAACCTTGTTGGGTCAGCAGCTGAGGAAGAAGTTGAGGGGGGGGGGCGCAGATCAGCGGTTTTGGCTTGTTTACGTTGGGTCCTCGCCTCCTCCGGCCGGAGAAAGTGCAGCCGGGACGAACAGCCGGAAACCGGGAGCCGCCGGACACAGCAGGGTCGTTGGTACGATCAGATGGGGCAGCAGATGGTGCAGCTGTTGGACCCGGGTTGGTTTCGGTTTGCTGGATGCGGTTGGAAACACCGCAGCTGGGCGCGCGCTCGCTGCACGCCTCCGACCCGATGTTCTGCAGCAGGCAGGACTCCGCGAAGCATCCAGGTGGAGAAACCTCATTCCGGTGGACAGCTGTAGCTGAGGAACGAGCGAGGCTAGCTTTGAGCCTCACGAGGCGGCCAGCACGTCTCCCACAGCGACGAGAGCGATGTTTTCGTGCAGGCACGAATGCCTCGCGCTGGAGATACCCAGGTACGTTCCCAAGCAGCGGAGGTGGGGGCCCAGAACCCCAATAAAAATGTTTATAGGAGGCGAGATAAGTGGTGGAAAATTGTAGATTGAGCAGTTGCTGGCGATCATACACCAGTAGTGAGCTGATCTTATTGAAGAAAATTGATAAAAATAGCAAAAAAAAGAAACAGAGTAGACAGAGGTGAACTGCAAGCCACCAGCTCGGGCGCCATCTTGGAACTTAAGGTTCAAACAGGACGTGAAGTGTCCTGTCCCATGTAGGGGGTCAGAGTTCAGGGTCCTCCTCGAGCTTCAGCCTGGTTCTGTTCAACCAAAAGCTGCAGCTCTCATGATCTCAGGGCCCGAGGAGAGGGGAAGTCTGAGATCATCATTATTGTATGTTCCCACACAGTGATGACATTAGTTCTCTTCATTGAACCCAGTGCTTCTCAGTTATTTTCTGTTACCCCCCCAACTCTCCATGGCCACTGTAAATAGTATCATTGGTCTATAAACTTGTTATAAGTACACCTCTACATAACATTGTGTCCTTATTAACATTGAAGACAAAAAAGAATATAGATCAACTTACAACGAACAATAACTTTATTAACATTATTTTTTAGTCTGTAACAGAAAAAGTTTAATTTGCATCAATTTGCTTGAAAAAAAATTAAATCCTTATTTAAACTGTAAACATTTTTGACCATTTGATACTGAAAAATAAAATTAAATGTAATCAGTAATAATAAATTCAAATTGATCAGCAACATTTTAACTCAGGAGTGTTTTATAAAACACTTTGACCTAAAAAACAAAAATGAATAAAACAATTTGTGCTGATTTATTTTTAATCAAAATGAGTAAGTCAGCACGTTTTTCAGTGCACGGCTTTTTGAAGCAGAGTTTGAAACGATCCTGCAGCTTCAGCTCCTGCTTCGTGTTTAGCTGGACCTGGACCTGGACCTGGACCTGGACTTGGTCTTCAGTGCAGCAACAGCAAAAGAGTCGCAAAGAGAGCGAGTGGGCGGGTGAGGGTGGGGGTGGAGATCCTGGGGGACGCACATGCTCACAAGAGAAGAACCAACAAAGCTGCAGGTCAAACTGTTCCACAGCCTGGGGGCCACTGACTGAAAGGCCCTGTCCCCTTTAGTTTTCAGCTGCGTCTGTGGAACATCCAAGAGGTTCTGTGTCTGGGAGTGAAGACCACGAGCAGCAGATGTTTTTTTTTAATTATTATTTGTTTATCAGGAGAACATACATCCATTGACCTTACATACATTTTGCAAAAATTACACAACTTCTCCCATTTTTTTTCCCCCCATGGCAAACATAAATCACCAAACTGACAAAACAAAAACAAGACAAAATAAATGCAAATACAAAAAAAA
>NC_056510.1:47322924-47335268 GCF_014905685.2 Nematolebias whitei | reverse complement strand
CGGATGAGAGACGAAACGTTTCTACATTTTTTTGTTGTTTTGCTTTGTTTTTTTTGAATGTCCAGAGGACCAGATTTAACTTTTTTAAATATGGGCTTCAATTTAGACAACCGCCCCAGTTGGAAGAAACATGATTGTTAAACAATCATGTTTACATGATTGTTTAACAATCATGTTTACATGATTGTTAAGTTTCAAGGAAGGGTCCATTATCTCTCCCAGATTAGTGACTCTTTTTTTATCTGACAGGGTTAGAGCGGAGAGGTCGATGCAGTGGTTTGTGATCGTGTCATTGGGAGGGAACAACATGACTTCCGACTTCTTTTCATTGAAACTTAAGAAGTTTAAAGCCATCCAGTCCCTGATGTCAGCCAGGCAGTCGAGCAGAGGTTGAATAGAGCATGTACCATTGTTTCTTAGGAGAAGTAAATTTGACAGTCATTGGCGTAGAGGTGAAAGAGTATGCTGTGTTTCCGGAAAATAGCACCAAGTGGCAGCAGGTATAAAAAGAATAGAAGGGGACCTGGGATGGACCCCTGCAGTACCCACCGTTCAAGTGCTGCCGATGCTGAACTAAAATCTCTGATGAGACACAAAAGAATCTGTCAGCTAGGTAGGATCTAAACCACTTGAGGGCTGACCCCGTGATGCCCACCCACTGCTCCAGCCTAGAAATGAGGATCTCATGGTCGATGGTGTCAAAAGCAGATGTACGGTCCAATAGGACAAGCAGCACAGAATCACCAGCGTCTGTAGATAGGAAGATGTCATTAAAAACCTTCAGAAGGGCAGTTTCAGTGCTGTGGAGTGGTTTAAAGCCAGATTGGAATAGCTCTAAGATGGCATGATCCTCTAGGAAGCACTTCAACTGACACTCAACTATTTTTTCCAGTAGTTTTGAGACAAATTGCAGTCTGGAGACAGGCCGGAAGTTGGACATGATTGAGGGGTCAAGGTTGGGTTTTTTCAGCAGAGGTTGAACAGCAGCATGTTTAAAGGATTTTGGCATCACACCTGAGGATAAACTGCTATTCACAATAGAGAGAATAGAAGGACCCAGAGTGGGAAAAACCTCCTTTAGGAGTCGAGGGGGGACCACATCAAAGGGGGAACCAGATGGTTTCATGCTGCACATGACCTGCTCCAGAGAAGACAGAGAAATTGTTTCAGAATGGACAAATACAGCAACACAATGGGATGGAATGGACAGATCATTACCTGGATGAGAAATAAGAGCCCGGGTGGTCATAATTTTGTCTAAAAAGAAATTGAGAAAGTTGTCACACAGTTCAATTCAGGCTTCCAGAGGTGGATTCTCAGTGAGGTGAAGAACCTACAGACTGCAACTAGTTTTAGTCATTTACACGTCTGTCAAAGGCAGGACATATGGTGTGGTCTGTAAAGTTTCATTCATTCTTTCTGTAGATGAACATATGTATGATATATTCATAAATTAAACGGATTCTTTCATTTTTCTGGACTGGATAGTATCGTGCATTGAATAATTAAAATGTGGACGGAAACGTGTTTATCCTTGACTCACCAACGACAGTGGGTCATTTATTTAAAAACGATTTAAACACATCACACATTTACATTAATTTGGCAAAATGATTTCAACAACAACATGGCTAATTTAGCAGGTTTTACAAGGAAGACCATACGGCGATGGTTGAAAACCTTGCTTCCAGCTTCGCACAGACATTTCTGAAAAATATCTGGAATGATTTTCTAGCAGGATAGAAGAATTTTAAAGATGGAAGTTTAGAGGGAGGGAGATGGTGTGTGTGTGAGTGAAAAGTGTTGAACAGAACGGCACCCTCCATTCGACCCAGCTTTCCTCGGTACGCTCGGTAGTGAACTCGACTCATTACCTCTCTGACGTTGAATCAGTGGAAGCGGAGCTCCAGTTAAGCTACCGGTCCAGCGTCTCCGTAGGATGGCAGAGAACCGTCCGGAGTGGTGGCGGGACTTCATCAACAACAGTTCACCTCACGAGTGGACTTCACATGAGTGGAGTCCTTCAGAAGTTCCACTCAGAGGTGGAAGATGTCATAATCCCCATAAGACTCGGAAGAGCTCTGGATCATGCTGGACTTCTGTTCTCCCAAACGACTGGAGCTGCAAACTCTCCACCCGACTCCAACTGGGTTGAACTAGGAAGTACCGACATTTAAAGAGCTCTATTTCCGGTTCACTTGGGAGTTTCTGATTGGTCGATGGACCAAAACAGAGGTGTGTTTTGTGATGTAAGGTGTTATGAAAAGTCAAGGAAAAAGATTAAGATTGTTTAAGAACAGACAGAAGATATTATGAAGAACTCAGACTTCGTGGAGTCAATTCTCTAGTATCTTGCTGTAAAAGTTAAACATGACATTTCTTTTTCAGTAAACTTGCAGTTGACCGAAACTTGAACTTTGACCAACTTACACAACTTGCTCATTTCAAACAGACGATCAAGAAATTGAATCATTACTCTGTAACATATTCCAACTTGATTTCCACTTTGAATGAGGATTAAAAATCGTTATTACTGTTTCACAGTTGATTTAAAAATGAGTAGTTCACTTCAACATTTAAACATTGAACTAACACAATTTGATTATCAAACATTTGTAAAATAGTAATGATAATCGAAAGTAGTCTTCTTTCACTTGATTAATTCAAGAAAGAAAGTCTCAGGATGGGTCAACCTGTATTTCTGGATTCAAATCAATGAAATGACAGTTTCTGTCCCATAAGGTCCTTAAGGTCAGGATTTGACCTCAGGCCTAGTTCACTACAATTCATTCAACCTTTTCTTAAACTGGTAAATTCCAATGAGTTTCTCTTTTCCCATCCATAACTTCTGGTTCAAGGTAATTTAATAAAACCATACACATTAGTTTTGACATCAGGTTAAGTTCACTACACACACTTGCATCATCATTAGATGGAGGGTCATACACTTTTCATCATCAGCTTCAGGATCAAGGTCACAAATGAAATGTTATAGAAGGTCCATGCTTGTCTGTATCATTGCTGTAGATTGCTGTGTAATTTAGGGCTGAAACGATCCCTCGAATGATTCGAGGACCTCGATTACAAAAAACCCTCAAGGCAAATTTATCTGCCTTGAAGCTTCGTTAAACTATTCAGAGCACTGTGGTCTAGCCGGAAGGTTTTTGTGTTACACATCGTTAGCACTTCTGCTAACGCGTATGTGCTAAGTTTCTAGTTATGGAGGGAATGGAGACTGCCTAGAAGAGCCCCGAAACAACAAAAACTGTCAAAAGTTTGGGAACATGTTAGGTTAAACAGAAAAGACAACACAGCTCAATGCTTCCACTGCAAAGCAGAACTGGAGTAAACACAACAGCACGTCGTCCATGTTGCAGCATCTGAAGAGAAAACACCTGCTGTAGGATCAAATTCGTCCGCAGCTGTAACAGGTATCATGTTCTCTTTGCAAAATACGTTAACCTAAATGTGTGATAATCTATCATGTTATAAATGTAAGATGAGACATGTTTTTGCTAACGTTAAATCTACTGACTAATCATAGTGGCTACCTGGCAGGGTCTGTACGTTGTGTGAGGAATAAAAACGTTGGTTACGTACTGTAACCCCGGATTCTATGAGTATAGGCGTAGCCCTTTAAGACTTTTGCTAGTGGGTTTATCCCTTCGCGTGCAGTGCAGCACTGAAAACTTTAGTCCACGCCCACCTGCTGTGTGTGGGCCTCACCCCCGGTCCGTATAAATTACGGTGAGACCGGGTAATCGGCTCCCAAATAGCTTTTTTCTTCAGCCATTTAGGAACCAGTGAGGCCCAGAGCTTAAAGGGCTACGCCTATACTCATAGAATCTGGGGTTACAATACGTAACCAAGGTTCTATTTCGTATAGGCTTCGCCCTTTAAGACTTTCGCTAGTGGGTTAAAGGCGAAGCAGGATGTAGTCTATGCCTCACTGGGTCCACTCAGACACAACATGAAGCACCTGCTTGCACAAAAAAAAAACATTTCATCACTCAGCCTTCTGTATGCGTAATTACGCGCTGTGTATATGTCACGGTCAGCGGCCCCCGCTGCCCCCCCCCATCTGCCTAAGCCTCTGCTCTTTGTGTGTTTTCTGCTTTTGTGTATCTGGTCCTGTTATCCCACAAACTAAATCATTTCCTTCCTTTTCAAGGTGCTTTGTAAATGTGTCACTTTAATTACATTCTGAGTTCTGTTTGACTGGTTCTGTCTCTGTCTGCTCTTTATGTTTTTGTTGTTCTGCTCTGTGTGTGATTTTCTGTTTATCTGATTCTGTTATTTTCCACTCACTCCTCAGTCTGCCTCTCCACTCAATCTTTATCATTCACACCTGTCCCTCATCAGCCACCTGCCCAGGTGCTCTCGTTACTCACTCTCCCTCTGTCTCATAAAAAGCCTGTCTCTCCTTCACTTTTTGTCCGGTGATTGTTCTGTGTTCACAGATTTCTCGGTCCTCCTCTGTCTTGTCAGTTTTTTGTCCATCTGATGATCTGCTCTGCCTAGTTTCTGATCCTGTCTGCCAAAGTAAGTTTTGCTGCACCGACAGCCTTTTGTTTTGTTATTTAAAATAAATTATTTTTATTTTAAACTCCTGCCTCGCTCGCCTCTCTGCAATTGGGTTCCAACCTCGAGGATCGTGACAGTATATGCGTGCTCCATGTGCAGGAGCGCACCGGAGAAGATCTCTGGTGAGGAAAAAGGCTGAGATAGCAGACCTGCTGCTGTGAAGAGGAACAACGGAGGATATGAATTGTAACAGTGTAACAATAAACAAAACAGACCAGCAGCTCCTCAGGATGAACCGGTTAATAACAATAAAATCAGCAGTCATGAACTTTTGACTGATAATAAATATCTCACACTGCGACTGCATGCAGGCAGGTGTGAACTCAAAAGTGAGGCTCCATGAAACAAATAATCAATCTGTCAGAACCCTGAGAACAGAATGGGTCATGGAGAAAGTAGAAACATCACGTAGATAAAAATGAATAATTGAACATGACGATGACCAGGCAGCCGCAATACAAATATTCTCCACTGTCATCCCTCCATGCAGAGCCATGGAGGATGGAAACCCTCTGGTGGAGGATCCAGTCCAGATGAACTGTAAACTTCAGAAATAGCCTCACACAACCAGTTTGAGAGGCGCTGGGTGGATAGAGGATGTCCTGAACAGCTGTCCCAGTAATGCACGAACATACACTAAAAGCGACACAGTGCGGCCGTGTGCACCACGTAACATGAAAAATGGGCGCATGGGACAGAAGGAGGTGAGATGTTGCTTCCTCCCCAGAATTATGAGGAAGAGGATAAAACCCATCCAAGGTTATCACTCTCGATCTGAATGAGCTTGTGATGCTTTTCAGAGCAGGGTTTTAAATGCAGTACAGCTGAACTGCCGTCAGCTTGAATTCTGAGACATGAGGAAGTAACAGAGAGGGCAAACAAACACTCACTCTCTTTGCCAACATCAGAACTAACAGCAGGGCTGTTTTAAATGACAGAAATTTAAGTAAAACCTGATCTAGAAACTCAGAATGAGCTTTGATCAGAGCGTGCAGGACCATCATTAGGTCTCACTGTGAAGCTAGTGGACGTGACACCGGTCTGTGTCTCCGTACACCTTTCAGAAAATGCTTCATCAACGGGTGATTAAGAACTGTTCTGTCACCGAAAAACCTCATGACAGGAAGAAACAGCTGCAGCATAAGTTTTAATTGTGCTGAATGGTAGATCTCTGTCAATCAGCTGCTACAGAAAGGACAGCACGCCACCTAGTAGCCATGAAATGGCCTCCACGCCTTTCTCTGTGCACCAGCGCAGAAAAAACTGTCCACTTGATGTGTGCAGCATTGTGGTTGAAGCAGCTCGTGCACCCTGAACGTATGCACCACATCCTGTGGGAGGCCCATCTTTTCTAAACGGACCCATTCAGCAGAAAGACCTAAAGATGCTGACCTATTTTTGGGTAAATCCTGATCGTTCTTCCTGCCTGGAGGAGTGCGCTCCCCCACAGCAGTTTCCACAGCTGACCCGATATCAGTCGCTGCAGATTCATGAAGCACTGAGCACATATCAATCAACCTTTATTTATACAGGTAAATCCCATTGAGCCTCGAGGACTCATTTACAAGAGAGACCTGATTATGCGTTCAGGAGCTACGAGGATGACTGACAGTACTTCCTCCTGGACCCGGTGTGATGTAGGCCTGCTGATGGGAACTCCCTCTGACAGAATGAGGGGGTTTCCCCAGTGATTCAGATTGGTTCTCACGGAAGGGGGCACAAAGATAATCCACCTCTTCTGGCGCACAGGATCTATGTGCAGGCAGGCGAACCATCTCTGAAGGCATCTCATGTGAAGTAGGCCCAGCGGAACCATGATGTGGGCCGCTGACATCGTACCAGGAGTCGCATGACAGGCAGAACTGTCACTATGCTGCAGGGTTTGACACGGCGGAGCAAGGTTTGACACGGAGGAGCTGAGCTGATAGAGCTTTGGCTCTCAGCTGTGATAAACAGCTCTCTTTGTAGTTGAGTTTAGCGCCACTTCCAGATAAACAATCATCTGGGACGGACGAACAGAAGTTTTTCCCAGTTTATAGAAAACCCCAGGTTTAGCAGGTGTAACACTAGCGTTTTGGTCTGTGCGACAGCTTTCTAACTGGACCGAGCTAATAAGAGCAGATTGTCCTGATAAAAAGATTTCTCATTCCTGCCATGTGTAACGACTGCAGAGCCGTCTCCACGCATTTTGAGAACATGCGTGGGGTGTTTCAGAATGATGGAAATGTGAAAATATGTGCTCTTCAGATCTATGGAGGTGAAAACCAGTCGTTCTGGTGATGTTCTCCAGCAGCTGTGTGTCAGCATGTGGAATTGTCTCCCCATGATCGAATTGCTGAACATGAACGGGTCGAGAATTGGTCTCATCCCTCCGTTTTTTTTTATATCAGAACCAGGAAGTAGTGGGAGGAAAAAAACATATTTTCCTCTCTGTTGGGAACTGTGGAAATCACGTTTTTCGTCAGAAATTCCTGAACTTCTGACTGGAGAGATGAGCTCTGTTCTGGAGAAGACAGAACCGTCTCTATAATCCCTCTGAATGGTGGGGGTTAAGCTGCGAACTGCCACGTGTAACCCCTTCTGATCAGATGGTCCATCCATCTGTCCAGGGAACACACTCGCTGCCACTCTGAGTAGCGCTCGGAGAGCGGGCACACATTTGTGTTGTGTCATGTTTCTCATGAATGTCAACCAGACTAAAAATCCTTACTGTCATCACTTGCTCCGGAGATTCTCCGGGAGAACCCAATGGGAGCTCCGACAGAAAAACAAGGCTGTATGTGTGCCTCTGTGCTGGGCTCAGGCTGCGGTCTCACATGGTGCGCGTTTGCTCACCTCAGCTCTGAGAGGAGGCGTGAGTGCTTTCTGAGTGAGACGCCGTTTTGGTGGAGGCTGCAGCTGTCGTGGAGAAAACACGTTTACTCCCGCTGTGCTGTGAGTGGGCAGAAAACATCAGAGATTAAAAATGGGCTCCGGCTGAAAAAAGAGGGATTTTACCAGACTCGGTCTGCTGAAAAAAAGCATAATTTAGCTGAAGTGGCAGACAAGTATTTTGTGATATTTACTGAACTGCGGTGCCATTTAAAATGCTGTTTAGAGGTTACTGGCTTGTTCTGTGTGGGGAATGTATGAAGAGAGGCAGCTGAGAGATCAGCTGATCTGACAATCTCAGATGAAAAACTTTACTTTCAGATGTGTTTCTGTTTTATATCAAAAACATACATCATAAAAAAACACATACCTTCCCCTCAAGGATCTGTTACCTGGTGGAGGGGGCCGGCGGAGGAGCGGGGCGTGAAGTTGCTGCCGCAGCTGTGGTGCACCTCTGGTGCTGTTGCTGGCCAAGACGGTCCCTCCAGCGGCCTGAGGGGCAGATGGACTGTGACGTCACCAGATGGTGTACAGTCTCTGAGACCTCTTCGGACCTCTGCGATTTCTCAAGGATGGTTCTGAAGTTGGCCCCGTACAGCGCCTCTGGGGTGATGGGGCCTTCCAGCAGTTCTTTCTGCAGCCTCTCAGACAAGGATGGTGAGAGGCGTAGCCAAGTGGTCCTCTGGATCATGGTCATCCAGGCGGCGATGCGGGACATGCAGATCGTAGAGGTGGCACATGTTTAAGATGACATCAGCAGCTTTACAGAGAGAGCTCTTGTCTCCTCCAGCAGGTCTGCTTCCTCCAGTTTCTTTGAGATGCTGTAGGCCAGCAGGGTGACGTTGTTGTTCGCTGAGGTTGTCTGGAATGAGCACTGGTGAGCTCGGTTGGAGACCTTGTCACCATCTGGTCATGCTTCCCTGGAGGGACAGGTTGCTGGTCCATCCTGGAAGCTTTTGCCCCAAATGTCACCGCCAGGCTTGGTTCTGGGGGTGGGGTGGAACTGAAGGAATAAACGCAGATCGGTAAAACCCTCCACTCTGGAGATAGAGGCGAAGGTGGAGACAGATGTCTTCAGCTTGTCGGGCCCAGCTGCAGCCTCTTCCCAGTGTGACGTCACAGCTGGACAGTGAGACCAGATGGGGTCAGGGCGACAAGCTGGGGCGGAGCCGACCTTGCCGCCAGATCATCCAATCAGGGCGAAGGGAAGCGAGGGACGGAAAGTCCCTTGTGTTAACATCCTCCTGGATTATGCTGGGCAGCTTCAAGAGAAGGGCGCCGACGGCTGAGAGCGGTGTGGTCGCCGACGTGGGAAGATCCAAGGTGGCTGAGCATCGGCTCGGCCACTCGTCTTCCGTCACTACGCTCTCCAGGAGGGAAGGGGCAGCTCCGCATCGCCTTTCTCGGAGGAATCATTCGATTCACTGCATGACTCTGCGTCAAAGAAGGCAGTGGCGTCGTCCTCACTCAGCAGAGTTGCTGCCAACAACGCCTTTTTCGAGTGAATCATCCAATTTACCTCAGAGAAAAAAAAACATGTTAGAAAAGGCGATGGCGTCGTCCAGGGGGTAGCGGCCCGCCATGGAAAAGCACTCCACGGCGCTTACGTTGAACAAGGCTGTTCGTCTGCTTCTCCTCTAGGAGGAAGAGCTCACCGGGACAGCAGGAGGTTGGCGTGGCGGAGACCCAGGCATCTTTAGCAAAGGTTGTGCCGGTCAGAGCTAGACATCTTTTCCTTCTTCGTTCTTCTGACAGAGCTAGCTAGCTGGCTGAAGAAAAAATGGGAGCCAATTATCCAGTGTCACCGTAATTTATGCGTACCTGTGGTGAGGCCCACAAACAGCAGGTGGCGTGAACTAAAGTTTTCAGTGCTGCGCTGTGCGTGAAGGGATGTACCCACTAGTGAAAGTCTTAAAGGGCGAAGCCTATACGAAATAGAACTCTGCATGACTTAATGCAAGTTTGTTAAAGATAAAAGCAGTAACAGACTGACTCATTTATTTATTGCTGAACTTCCATCCTGACTTAAATGAGATATTTAGGGTGAATAATTCAAGTGTAAATGTTTTTAGATGAGTTAGTAGGATTTTTTTCTTCTTCTTGCTACTGCTGTTTATGACTGAAAACTGTGATTTATCTGCATTTATTACTACAGTTATATTTGTTTATAGCTCAGCAATCAAGACTAAATAATAATATGATATGACAAGATGGCCGTGCTCAGAGCAGTTGCAGCTTCACAGGCTCCCCGTACTATCCCAGTTTTTAGAAGTTTTGATATTGACTCTGTGCCTGACTCCGCACAATTTATGCGTGTGAACTATAGCCGATCCGAACTGATGAGAATAGGAGCGGATTTGCCACGAAATATAGCAGAAATCAGCAACAAACTCAAAACTACGCTCGGCAGAATGCAGATCTTAAAGTCATTACCTGGAATCTGCAGCAGAGGTGTTCCAGCGGGCAGAAGAGGAAGCGCTGCTCCCGGCTTAAGAGGAGAGGATGCCGGGCGGGGATTCTGGTGAGGCTATGAGCTAACGCTAAAACCGGTAAACTCCCCATGCCATCTCTCTTTCTGTCGAACATCCGCTCGTTATACAACAAGATGGATTTACTTCGTCTGAGAGCGGGCGCCTCAGAAGAGATTAAGAAGTGTGCGGTGCTTTACCTCACAGAAACGTGGATTACAAGCGAAACACCGGATACAGTCTTCCAGCTGGATGACAGACTTTTTTTCGAGCGGACTGTTGCAGCGAGCTAATAGGGAAATCACGGGGAGGCGGAGTGTGCATTTACGTGAGTAAAAGTTGGTACACAAACTGTACTGTTGTAAATAGCTCATGCTCGAAGGCTTTGGAGCAAATACCAGTGAAATGTTGACCACATTATCTACCCCACGAGTTCACATTGACTTTCATCACGGTCGTTTACATTCCTCTAGACGCTAATGCTAATGAATCACTGCAGGAGCTTCATATCATCAGCTCGCTGCAGAACAAACACCCCGAGGCTCTTTACGTTGTAGCCGGAGACTTTAATCACGTGAATCTAAAGGACTGTCTCCCTAGCTTTTATCAACATGTGGCAATTCCAACATGTGGAGACAACACGCTGGACCGTGTTTACACGAACGTAAAAGATGCATACAAAGCCGAACCCCACCCCCACCTAGGACTGTCAGACCACATCTCAATCTTCCTGGCCCCTGCTTACATTCCCCCGCTGAGACGCTCCAGACCAGTACAAAAGAAAGTTAAATGTTGGATCCAGGACAATGGCCCCATACTGAGCGATTGTTTTGATCGAACAGACTGGCAGGTTTTCAGAGAAGCTGCTGAAAATGGAGGATCACTTGATCTGGACCAATACACATCCACAGTTCTGGGTTACATTAGTACATGTACTGACACAGTCTCCACTATCAGATATGTTAAAAGCTACCCAAACAGAAAACCTTGGCTGAATGCAGAGGTGCGCACCCTGCTGGAAGCCACTGAACACTACCTTCAGGTCTGGAAACTCAGAGGAGCTGAGTAGGACAAGAAAAGAGCTGGTTGCTGGTATTAAGAAGGCCAAGGCCACATATGCACAGAGGATCGAGGGTCAATTAATCTCACAAGACCCTCGGAGCATGTGGAGGGGCATTAAGTGCATAACAGATTATAAAGGAAGGAGTGAACAATGCCCCAAAGACCCATCTCTGCCTGATGCCCTCAACAAGTTCTATGCACGTTTTGAAGACCCGAACAGACCACCCAGCACCAGACTCACCTCACCACCGGATGAAGAGCATCTCAGCGTGACCTCAGCCTAAGTGAGTACTTTCAGGAGGATTAATCCGCACAAAGCAACCGGCCCAGACAACATCCCCGGAAAAGTGTTGAATGTGCTGATCAGCTCTGTGAGGTGCTGACAGACATCTTTAACACCTCACTTACCCTGGAGACAGTTCCCACCTGCCTGAAGACTGCCACCATCATCCCAGTCCCAAAAAGCTCTACAGTGACTGGTCTGAATGACTATCAGCCAGTGGCCCTAACCCCGATAGTTGCTAAATGCTTAAAAAAACTGGTCATGACTCACATCAAAGCAACCATCAACATCAACGAGGACCCTCATCAGTATGCATACCGTGAGAACCGATCAACAGAGGATGCCATCTCCTCTGTGGTCCTTACTGCGCTCAACCACCTGGAGCAGAAAAACTCTTACGTCCGTATGCTCTTTGTGGACTTCACATCCACCTTCAACACCATGATCTTCCAAACTCTCATGGACAAACTATTCACACTAGGACTAAGCCCCTCCATTTGCAACTGGGTACTAGACTTCTTAACAAACAGACCTCAGTTAGTGAGGATCCACAACTTCTCCTCCTCCACCATAACCCTGAGCACTGGCTCTCGTCAGGTATGTGTGTTGAGCCCCCTCCTGTTTACTCTGCTGACCTATGATTGTGCAGCTACCCATCCAGGCTGTCACATTGTAAAGTTTGCAGATGATACAGTGGTGGTGGGATGCATCACAAACAATGATGAGTCCAGCTACAGGCAAGAGGTGGAACACCTGGAGAGCTGATGCAAAGAGAATAACCATCACATCAATGTGAAGAAGACAAAGGAGATGATTGTGGACTTCAGAAGGAACAAACACACCTACACCCCCCTGAACATAGGAGGATCTGCGGTGGAAATGGTCTCCAGCTACAAGTACTTGGGTCTGCACCTGAACAACAACCTCAGCTGGAGCAACAACACCACCAGCCTGATCAAGAAAGCTCATCAGAGACTCTACTTCCTCAGACGGCTGAGACGAGCTGGTCTGGGAAGCTCAGTCCTCACCTCCTTCTACAGGTGTGCAGTGGAGAGCATCCTGTGCTCCAGCATCAA
>NC_056510.1:47307594-47322824 GCF_014905685.2 Nematolebias whitei | reverse complement strand
ATACACCAGCAGAGAGTTGATGTCACAGATGTGAAATGCAAAAAAAACAAAAATAATCCGAACACCATCAGCAGAGGTGGATTGCAAGCCATGTACACGGGCGCCATCTTACCGGAAGATGGTAAGAGGATCACCAATTCCACCATTGTTGCGCAGAAAGATAGTGTAGCAATACTAGAATGGCGTTACCCAGCGTAAAATAGCAAAGACTTTTAAGTTATCATCATCAACTGTGCATAACATCATCAAAAGATTGACAGAATCTGGAACAATCGCTGTACGTAAGGGTCAAGGCCGTAAAACTCTATTGGATGCTCGTGATCTCCGGGCCCTTAAACGTCACTGCACCTCAAACAGGAATGCAACTGTCAAGGAAATAACAGAATGGGCTCAAGAATACTTCCAGAAAGCATTGTCAGTGAACACAATCCACCGTGCCATTCGCCGTTGCCAGCTGAAACTCTACAGTGCAAAGAGAAAGCCAATATGGCTGATTTTGTTTATCCCCCAAATTATTGACAACCCAGGGTCCAGTCCAGGAAGCAGAGTTGCAGTCTTCCACCCCTCTCTGCTGCTTCTCCTCTGTTACCCACCCACACCCTCATTGAAACAGTGTCAACTCGCCCACGGCTCAAATTAAATAAACCAAAAATCAGCTCTAAAAATATAAAACATAAAAATCTGATTAAAATAAACACAGTTACTTTACCAGAGCAAAATCATAAAATCATTAAATGTGGATTATTGAACATCAGATCTCTTTCCTCTAAATCCCTGTTAGTTAATGAACTGATAATTGATCATCATATTGATTTATTCTGTCTGACAGAAACTTGGCTACAACAGGAAGATTTTGTTGGTATAAATGAATCCACTCCTGTTAACTATTTAAATGTTCATGTTCCTAGAACAACTGGCCGAGGTGGAGGAGTAGCTTCTATTTTTCAGTCAGGATTATTGATTAATGCCAAACCAGTTATTAGTTATGATTCTTTTGAATCACTGTCCCTCAGTCTTTCTCATCCAAAATGGAAATCAGAAAAGCCACTTTTACTAGTTGTTATATATCGTCCACCAGGAGCTGACTCTCAGTTTTTGTCTGAATTCTCAGAATTATTAACAGACTTATTATTAAATACTGATAAAATCATCATAATGGGTGATTTCAATATTCATGTAGATGTTGAGAGTGATAGTTAAGCATAGGCTTTAATAATTTAATAGACTCATTTGGTTTTATCCAAAATGTCCGCACATCTACTCATTCTTATCATCACACTCTTGATTTAGTTCTGACCTATGGTATAGAGATTAAGGACTTGGTACTAGCTCGTCAAAACCCTGTTCTGTCCGACCATTTTTTAATAACTTTGAGTTTACATTAAATGACTACACAGTCACAGAGTAAATTTCATCTCAGCAGGTGCTTATCAGAAAATGCTGTAACCAAATTGAAACAATCTCTTCCATCAATGTTTTCCTCTGTCTTGCAGAGTAATGCATCAGAGAACAGAGACTTAGATCATCTAGTTGATCATCTTACAACTTCAATGCAAACTTCACTTGATAAAATTGCTCCACTGAAAAAGAAAGTAATCAATCAGAGGAAACTGGCTCCTTGGTTCAATTCTGAGTTACATACTTTAAAGCAGGCATCTAGAAACCAGAAGAGAAAATGGCGCTCTACTAATGTTGAAGAATTTTATTTAACTTGGAAAGATATTCTGCTAACATATAAAAAAGCTCTCTGTAAAGCTAGAACTTTATATTACTCATCTTTAATAGAGGAGAATAAAAATAACACTAGGTTTGTGTTTAGTACTATTGCTAGACTAATTAAAAGTCCCATTTCTGTTGAACCATGTATCCCTACAACTATAAGTAGTGATGACTTCATGAGATTCTTTATAAATAAAATTATTTCAATTAGAGAGAAAATTCAAACCATCCTTCCTTCTACAATCTCTAGTCCCCTGTCAAACGAGGCAACTTTAAAAATTTCACTAGAGCCTGATTTATGTTTGGACAGTTTTTGTCCTATTGAGCTCTGAATTGTCAAAAATAATAACCTCATCCAAACCATCCACATGTCTGCTAGATCCCATCCCAACCAGACAGTTTAAAGAGGTATTCCCCTTAATTAATGTACACATTTTGGATCTACTTAATTTGTCTTTAATGGATGGTTATGTAGCACAGAGCTTTAAGGTTACTGTTGTAGTGAACTAGGCCTGAATGTCAAAACCTTGACCTAAGGACCATTGAGACAGAACTTGTTATTTCATTGATTTGCATCCAGAAATACAGGTTGACCCATCCTGAGACTTTCTTTCTTATTAATCAAGTAAAAGAAGACTATTCTCTATTATCATTACTATTTTACAAATGTTTGATAATCAAATTGTGTTAGTTCAAACAATGTTTGAATGTTGAAGTGAACTAATTATTTAAATCAACTGTGAAACAGTAATAACGATTTTTAATCCTCATTCAAAGAAGAAATCAGGTTAATGATGCATTGTCTGATTTTCTGTCTTCAATGAGCGAAGTTGTAAGTGTGTCGAAGTTCAAGTTTCGGTCAACTGAAAGTTTACTGAAAATAAATGTCATGTTTAACTTTTACAGCAAGATACTGGAGAATTGGCTCCACGAAGTCTGTTTTTTTCATAATATCTTTTTGTCTGTTCTTAAACAATCTTAATCTTTTCCTTGACTTTTCATAACACCTTACATCACAAAACACACCTCTGTTTTGGTCCATTGACCAATCAGAAACTCCCAGATGAACCGGAAATAGAGCTCTTTAAAATGTCGGTACTTCCTAGTTCAAACGAGTTTTTTGAGTCGACAGTAGAGTTTGGAGGCGAGGTTGGGGAAACAGGAAAATCCTGACATGACCACAGAGCTCTTCCGAGTCTTAAGGGATTATAACATCTTCCACCTCTGGGTGGAACACGGACGGACTCCACTCATGTGAGTCCACTCGTGAGGTGAACTGTTGTTGATGAAGTACCACCACCACTCCGGACGGTTCTCTGCCATCCTACGGAGACGCTGGACCGGTAGCGTTAACTGAACTCCGTATCCGCTGATTCATCTTTAGAGAGGTAACGAGTCGAGTTTACTACCGAGCGTACCGAGGAAAGCTGGGTTCGAATGGAGGGTGTCGTTCTGTTCAACACTTTCCCTCACACACCATCTCCCTCCGTCTAAACTTCATCTTTCCATCTTTAAACTCTCCTATCTGCTAGCAAATTAATCCAGATATTTTTAGAAATGTCTGAAGCAAAGTTTTCACCACCGCCGTGTGGTAATACCTGCCGTTCTGCTGGAAGTGAGAAAACAACCGCCGTGTTGTTTACTCCTTGCTAAACTGATTAATAAGCTGTCGTTATTTTCAATTCTTGCCAATTAATGTAAATGTGTGATGTGTTAAACTTGATTATGTTAATAAATGACCCACTGTCTTGGTGAGTCAAAGATAATTAACGTTTCCGTCCACATTTTCTAAATTCAATGCACATTATATACGGTCCAGAAAAATGAAAGAATCCGTTTTAACAGTATGAATATATCTCATGCATATGTTCAACTACACTGTAATTAAACCTTTACTTAAGAAGTCTGATCTTAATTCAGAAATTCTGGGCAACTATAGACCTATATCTAATCTAACTTTCATCTAAAAAATTCTAGAGAAAATAGTTGCAGGTCAGTTGCGTGAACATTTACAAAGAAATAATATATTTGAAGAGTTTCAATCAGGGTTTAGAGCTCATCATAGCACAGAAACAGCACTAGTAAAAGTAACTAATGATATTCTCATGGCCTCAGACAATGGACTTGTGTCTATACTGGTCCAGTGCTGCATTTGATACAGTTGATCACAATATTTTACTACAGAGGCTTGAATATGATGTTGGGATTACAGGAACGGCTCTAAAATGGTTTAAATCATATCTATCTGATAGATTCCAGTTTGTAAATGTAAATAATAAATCTTCTTCATACACCAAAGTTAGTCATGGAGTTCCTCAGGGCTCAGTGCTTGGGACAGTACTCTTTACTTTATATATGCTTCCATTAGGTAAAGTTATTAAACAGCATGGGATAAATTTCCATTGTTATGCTGATGATACACAGTTATATTTGTCCATTAAACCCAATGAATCCAATCAGCTACTTAGTCTACAAGCATGTCTTAAAGATATAAAAACCTGGATGACCCTCAATTTTCTCCTGTTGAACACAGACAAGACTGAGGTTTTGGTTTTTGGACCTGAGCACCATAGGAATCAATTTTTCAGTCTTTCTCCCTCCTTAGATGGCATTAATCTGTCCTCCAGCTCTAATGTTAAAAATCTTGGGTGTTATTTTTGATTAGGACATGTCTTTTATCCCCCACATTAAAAACGTTACTAGAACCACCTTCTTCCACCTGCGTAATATCACTAAAATTAGAAACATCTGATCTAAAAATGATGCAGAAAAACTGGTCCAAGCATTTGTCACGTCTAGACTGGACTATTGCAATGGTTTATTATCTGGGTGTCCAAATACTTCTTTAAAATGTCTTCAGTTGATCCAAAATGCTGCTGCCAGAGTCTTAACTGGAGTTAGTAGGAGAGATCACATTTCTCCAGTTTTAGCTTCTTTCCATTGGCTCCCTGTCAAATCCAGAATAGATTTCAAAATCTTACTTCTAACCTACAAAGCTCTCAACAACATAGCTCCATCTTATATTACAGATCTTATTGTTCCATATTTTCCTAACAGAGCACTTCGCTCTCAGACTGCAGGTTTACTTGTGGTTCCTAGAATTTACAAAAACAGAATGGGAGGCAGATCTTTCAGTTATCAGGCTCCTCTCTTGTGGAACCAACTTCCAATTTCTGTCCGTGAGGCTGACACATTATCCAGTTCTATTTCGTATAGGCTTCAACCTTTAAGAGCTGTCGCTTAGTGGGTTTATCCTGTTATGCGGAGCATTACACTGAAAAATTTAGTCCACGCCCACCTGCTGTGTGGGCCCCACCCGGTCCATATAAATTACGTTAAGAGCGGGAAATCGGCTCCCATTTTTTCTTCAGCGAGCTAATAGCACTGTCAGAAGAACGAAGAAGGAAAGTTGTGTAGATGACCAACCTTTGTTAAGAATGCTTGGCCCGGCAGTCGACCTCCGGTTGTCCGGTGAGTTTTCCTCCCCGAGGAGAAGCTGACGAGCAGTCTTATTTCAAGGTAAGCGCCGAGGAATATTTCTCAGTGACAGGTCACTACACGCTGGACAACGCCATCTTGTAATTTTCCTCTTATCGCCGACCCTCGGAGCGAATCGGATGGTTCCTCCGGGACAGTCGGCGCTCAGCTGCAGCCCCCCGCTGCTCATTCCCTCCTGGAGAGCGTAGTGTCGGTGGAAGGGGGCTGAGTGAATGCTCACCCCATCCCACCTCGTTTCGCAATGGCGATCACACCGCTCCCGGCCGACGGCACCCTCTGGGGTTGCCCGGCGTAACCCAGGAGGCGGCTGACATGAAGGGACCCTTTTTTACGTCCCACGCCTTTCCCGCCAGTTCAGATGATCCGGCGGGAAGGTTGTTTACTGGGTTCCATTCCGGCTCACCGTCTTGATCCATATGGCCTCGTTTTCCCAACAGGACGTCCTACGGGCGAGGCCACAGACGGTTCTTTCCTGGTAAATTGGGGGGGCGATCTCCACAGTCCGCACCCATCTCCAGAGCAGGGGTTCACTGAGCGGAAAGTCCCTCCGTGCCCCCTGGAGCCGAGCCTGACGGAGGCTTCATTGGAGCAAGATGTCGAGGTGGACCAGGGTCCCGTGCCTCCGGTTAGCTTAACCGAGACGGTGACACCGCCCTCCAACTGAGCTCACCAGCATGTGTTCCACACGGCCGCAGCGAACAACATGTTACGCTGTTGGCGTACACGTTCAGAGGCGGGAAGAGACGGTGGCCTTCTGTCCTTCGGCTCGCTCCGCTCTCGTAGCGGCTGCTTGCTAACGACGCTGTCGGCCCCTGCAGTACGCTCCGTCTTACAGGGCAGCTGACGTCATCCTCAACCGGTGCGCCTCTTTTGCTGTCTGCCACCCCGCATCGCAGCCGGAGAACGAGGTCCCAGAGGTTCTCCTGGCTCGTCACTCCACCTTCCTCTCAGGAGAGCTGCAGGAGCTTTGTTGGAGGTCCTCTTTTCATCAGCGAGAGATCATTTCAAGATGCTCCACGGCTGTACAACACCTCCCCAGCTCTGCTACGCCAGCCCCTCCCGTCAGACGTCTGCGGCATCCGGAAGATCTTTTTTTTTCCCCGGACTTCGCCAACAGGGGGCCCTCCAGGACAACAAACAGAGCTCAAGGGAAGGTAACCAGGTGTCGGGTTGCTAGAGGTGTGTTCATGACACAATGTGAAATAACATCATTTTATGATTAAGTGTCCTTTAGCCAGGCTGTCAGCATGGTTTATCTGACAAGCGGCCCCATCATACACACTCATCACGAATGAGCCTTTTTAAGGTTGTTTTTCATTCACTGTCAGCGGTGCCGATACGCGCTCCTGCGGCATGAAAGCGCGCACGCAGCTCTCAGCGCCCGCCGCTCACGTCAACGTTAACGTGAGACCGTGGTACGAGCCCAGCAACGTATCTTGCTCTCGGCAGGAGCGACACACGTTTTTTCATCGCAGTGGTGTCAAACGCGCGCTCCTGCAGCGTCAGCAGGTTCACATCCCTCACAGCTGCCCTGCTCCTGTATCCTCGAAGAAGGTTTTCTGAATTAATACTGCAGCTCGTGGAATCACTCAAAAGTTCACGTGATTCGCAGCCAACAATGAACGTGTTTCTGCAGACCGAGCCAGTGGTAACCTCGCTCCACCGATGCCGCGCGCTGCTTCCTGACAGCACCAGTGTCAACGCGCGCCCCCGCGGCAATCCTGGCTTAAGGCGTTGCATGAATGAGGGCGCGCACACAAGACTCTTCAGGGCACGTCGGCTCATACGTGCACCCGCTTCCCGAGCGTTTACACGGAGCAGCTGCACACAACATGAGTACAACACAGATGAGCTGCTTCCCGCAGCATCAGCAACACACAACGTTTTGCATGCTCGGGGACACGCGTGTTTTTTCTTTCTCACTCAGCGCGCTCCAGCTCACATCAGCATGCATGTGAGTTTCACAGCATAAATGTGTGCCCGCTTTATAACTTATAAATGGGTGGCAATGAGCGCGCGCTCCAGACGGATGGGCGAACCGTTTTGATCCGGGGATTCACGCTGCAGTACAGCTCAACCCCGTGTGGAGGAACTCTGTGACGTTTTCTGTCATTTCTGAACAGATCTCGTCCCCTCTCGCAGAAGCTCAGGAAATTCTGTTTTAAATGTAATTTCTAGAGTCTCAGAAGGAGAGGAAAACGCAAGGCCCCTCTCTCATAGCTTCCTGGTCCCAATGAACTGGAAAGATGAGATTTATTCTAGATTGTCAATTTATGAACTGTGAGAAACAACACTCAATTATGCGCCCGAACCGCTTTAATTCTCCTTTATTTGGACACCTGCTGCTGCTGAGCAGTTTGTACAGACAGGTGGCAGCAGTGCAACTCAAGTGAACCGGTTGAGTGATATCAGCTGTTTTCCGTCAGCAGACCTACGTCACACATGTCAGTTTCTCACAGAGGCATGCACATTTAACAAGCTGTGGGGGCGCTGTGGTTCTCCACACAGCAGCTCATTTAAATGTTTTTGGAGTGTCACACGGGATCTTTGAATGTGACCCAACACTGACCTTGAGCTGCAGAATCATCAGGGTTTTTTGATTCACACAGACAGCAAGTGACTGTTGCATACATACTGGCATGAGATGTATGCGCTCAACCCATGCGCCACATTGTGAGACAGATGCTGTGTGGGGCACACACAATCTGCTCTCCATTGGAGTGGGTACATCTCATGTATTCCGAACAGGGGGCGGATGTGATGTCCAAAGACGGTCCTTTGCGGCACGGGGACCTGGGACCTTCCACCCAGAGCTATGGCTCAGACACGGTAGAAATCCTGCCAGTGCCTGTGGACGGGTAGCAACATGAGAGAACGCTCAATGTCAATTATAATTATCGTGGAGACACGGGACGATCCACCGCTGGGTGGACGTGCCTGCTCACAGCCTGTGGTCGTAATGCCTTTTCACCTTCTTCTCTCCCTCTGATATCACGGTTTTCTGAACCGAGCTCAGGAAGAGGGACTGACAGCTCCTCTGTCCCAAGTGCGTGAACGCATCATGGTTCCCAGGCCTACGACATTTGTTATCAGGGCGCTCGTGGAACCTGCCGTGGAGGGAGGATGCTCTCCTCCAGGCAGGAGGAACGATCAGGAATTAATCAGAATAGGCCAGCACCTGTGGTCTGGCCGCTGTGCGGATCTTTTTGAGGAGATGGTTTTCTCTCAAGATGTAGTGCATACAATTCAGGAGTCACGTGCTACAACCACCACAGCGCTGTTCACAACAAGTGGTCAGTTTTTTCCAACACTGCTGTACAGAGAAAGGCGTAGAGGCCACTTCATGTCCACTGGACGACATACTGTCCTTTTCTGCAGCAGTCGATGGACAGAAATCTGGTGTCCAGCACGATTATCGTATGCTGCAGCCATGTTTTCTTCTTGTCTCAAAGTTGTCGGAGACAGAACAACCTTTAATCATTCTCTGACGGAGCATTTTCACTCAGATTGATATAGTAGCTGTGGGCCTGTTTGTGACATGAGAAAGGCTCAGTGTCAATTATGCGTTTCTCTGAGTCTACGAGACAAACCACCGCTGGGGGTGGATGCGTTTGCCCACAGCCCATGGCCCAAAATGCTTCTGTACGCGTTTTTCTCCGCCTCCTCTGATTTTACGGTTCTTGAACCGAGTTCAGGAGGAGGGATTGACAGCTCTCCTGGTGGCCCCGAACGCGTGAGTGCACCATGGTTCCCAGTCCTGCAACGCCTGCTGTCGGGGTGCCCGTGGAAACTGCCGTGGAGGGAGGACGCTCTCCTCCAGGCAGGAGGAGCGACCAGGAGTTACCCAGAAATAGGCCAGCACCTGTGGGTCTGGCCGCTGAACGGATCCGCTTAGAGAGGATGGGTCTCCCACAGGATGTAGTGCGCACAAATCAGGTTTCATGTGCTGCATCTACCACAGCGATGTACACATCAAACGGACAGCTTTTCAGCGCTGGTGTACAGAGAAGGGTGTAGATGCCTCCTCATGTCCATTAGGTGGCATGCTGTCCTTTCTGCAGCAGCTGATGGACAGAAATTTGGCATCCAGCACGATTAAAACATACGCTGCAGCCATCTCTTCCTGACACGAAGGTTTCTGAGACATAACAGGTTTTAATCATTCGCTGAAGAAGCGTTTTCTAAAAGGTGAACAGAGACGCAGGCCTGTTTCACACCCACTTGTTCCACAGTGGGATTTAATACTGGTCCTGCAGGTCCTGATCAAAGCTCCATTTAAGTCTTAGGATCAGGTTCCACTTAAATTCTTGTCTCTTTAAACAGCCCTGCGGCTGGCTTTAACATCCGCTAAGAGAGTGTGTGAGTGATTTATCTGCCATCTCTGTCGCTCCGTCATGTCTCAGAATTCAGGCTCACGGCAGCTCAGCTGATTTTAGACCAACCCAGCTTTTATGCCTAAAACATCACGAGCTCTTTTAAATCAAGAGCGATATCGTTGGAGCCCCCCCCCCCCCCCCCCCCACAGATCAGAAGAATTAGCGTCTTTTTATCTCCTGCGGGCGTTGACGTGTTACATAGCGTGCATAGCTGCAATGCGTCAACATCTGTTTGTGCATTATAGAGATGCATCTGCAGGTCGACCGTTATCCACCCAGCGCTTGTCACACTGGCTGTGTGAGGCCATTTCTGAAGCCTACAGAGCATCAGATTTAGAGCCTCCTGTCATCCTCAGAGCACACTCGACCAGGGGTGTCGCATCTTCGACTGCTTTGCATAATGGTATGTCAATACAGGACATTTTGCACTGTGGCCGCGTAGTCAACACCCTGCTCATTGTAGTAGTATGTCATATAGGATATATATTCATACTTTTCACGAGTTCCTCATCTTTCTGACTGTGTAAATGTCGTGCATTGAATTTTAACAGAAATGTAAAGAGAGACGTTATTTATCTTTGACCCATCAAAATGAATGCGGTCATTTATTTTCAGAATCAAAGTTTAACATCAAACATTTACATTAATTTGGCAAAATATGAAAATAATAACAGACAAGTTTCACAAATAATGGGCATCAATCACACGGCGGTGATCGAGGACTTTGCTTCAGATATTTCTAAAATATCTGTACTGATTTTAAGAGAAAGCAGAGTTTAAGATGGAAATGGAGATTTATCTTACAGAGAGATTTGTGAGGGAATTAATCTGTTTGACCAGAAAACGTGCACGCTCCATCAGATCTCAGCTTGCGACGGTACGCTTGTCGAAGTAGAAACCGTTACCTGGTTGATGATAAATCAGCTCGGTATAGGATCCTTCCTTGACTCTTTCAGCGTCTCCGTTGAGAGCAGCTGAAATCCTTCGAGAGTCGTACGAGGTTGTTCAAACAGAAGTTATAATCCCAAAACGTCTCTGGATCATCCTGAACGCGTTTGCATCCAAGAACTCTAACTCCATCAACTCATCAGCACTCTGTGTGGAACTCTCAGAGCTCTGCAGCATCAGACTCTTTTTAGCTCCATTAATCTTCAGCGTCTGGCTTCAGACTTCAGACTTTGGCACTCTCTAACAAGAACCGGGACGTTGCCACATTTTAAATGAGTTGACTTCCGGGTCAATTTAGAGCTTTCTGATTGGTCGATGGACCAGGAAAAGGTGTGGTTTGTGATGTAAGGTGTTATGAAAAGTCGAGGTCAGAGAATGAGATTGTTCAACAACTAACAGAAAGATTATTGCAGAAAAACCAGACTTCGTGGAGTCTCCCTCTTATTATCTTCTGAAAAAGTTTAAACATGACATTTTTCCTCGGTAAACATTTTAGTTGACCGAAACCTGACTTTTAACATACTTACAAAACTTGGCTCATTGAAGACAGAAAATCAAGAAATGCATATTAACCTGATTTCTTCTTTGAATGAGGAATAAAAATCATTACTTACTGTTTATGTAAAATAAAAATGAGTAGTTCTCTTCAACCTGTAAACATTGAGTAAACCAACACAATTTGATTATCAAACATTTGTAAAATAGTAATGATCATAGAGAATTGTCTTTTCTGCTTGATTAATTCAAGAAAGAAAGTCACCAGATGGCTCAAACTGTATTTCTGGATGCAGATCAATGAAATAACAGTCTGAGGTCAGATCAGGTTCACTACATCATTTATTCGCTTTTATCTATGTGATGTGACGGCTCGTTCCATGACACATTCTGTCCTTAGTGTTTACAGAATGAATATTGTTGTTTTCATGGAACTACGTTTTACTCACATCTCTGTCTGCATGCATTACAGTGTAAGATGTTATCAGTCACAAGTTGTGATTGTTATTTTGGTTCTATTGTCACTAATCAGTTCACGACTATTGTTACCAATCAGTTCATTTGATTAATAATCAGCTCTCCTGTTATTATTAATCTGTTCATACGGTTCAGCCGTAAACCGGTTGGTTCATGGCTCTTTTCAGCTTTTTTCCCTCCCCGTTGAAGTTTTCCGGGGCGTTCATGCATTCAGAATGCATAGTTACACAACATGCGTCTGTGCATGGCACACATAATTACGCAATGCGTAATTACGCACATGGAGAGCTGAGTGACAAGACGTTTTTTGGGCAAGCTTCTGCTTCATACGGTATTCGAATGGACCCAGTGAGGCGAGGATAACATCCGCTTCGACCTTAACCCACTAAGCGACAGCTCTTAAAAGGGCAAAGCCTATACGAAATAGAACGTTGGTTACGTACTGTAACCCCAGATTCTATGAGTATAGGAGTAGCCCTTTAAGCGTAGGGCCTCACTGGCTCCTAAATGGCTGAAGAAAAAGCTATTTTTGGGAGCCGATTTCCCGCTCTTAACGTAATTTATACGGACCGAGTGGGGCCCACACCAGGTGGGCGTGGACTAAATTTTTCAGTGTAATGCTCCGCATAACGGGATAAACCAACAAAGCGACAGCTCTTAAAGGGCTACGCTTATACTCATAGAATCTGGGGTTACAGTACGTAACCATAGTTTTAAAACTAGGCTCAAGACTTTCCTTTTTGCTAAATCCTATAGTTAGGGTCAGCTTGTGTTTCCTGAGCTGTCCCTTAGTTATGCTGCTATAGGCTTAGACTGCTGGAGGACAAACTGACCACAATTTTCACTCTGCTACTGTCTTTACTTACTCTGCTCAACCTGTTTTGTATTTGTAATTATTTTATTCTATCCTTAACATGTGTTTTTTTGTCTTTCAGATACACCTGGACCTGCAGGTCCTTCTCAAAAAATTTGCATATTGTGATAAAGGTCATTATTTTCCATAATGTAATGATAAAAATTAAACTTTCATATATTTCAGATTCATTGCACACCAACTGAAATATTTCAGGTCTTTAATTGTTTTAATACTGATGATTATGGCATACAGCTCATGAAAACCCAAAATGCCTGTCCCAAAAAAATTAGCATATTTCATCCCACCAATGAAAGACAAGTGTTTTTAATACAAAAAACGCCAACCTTCAAATAATCATGTTCAGTTACGCACTCAATACTTAGTCGGGAATCCTTTTGCAAGAATGACTGCTTCAATGCGGCGTGGCATGGAGGCAATCAGCCTGTGGCACTGCTGAGGTGTTATGGAGGCCCAGGACGCTTCGATAGCGGCCTTAAGCTCATCCAGAGTGTTGGGTCTTGCATATCTCAACTTTCTAATCACAATATCCCACAGGTTCTCTATGGGGTTCAGGTCAGGAGAGTTGGCAGGGCAATTGAGCACAGTAATACCATGGTCAGTAAACCATTTTCCAGTGGTTTTGGCACTGTGAGCAGGTGCCAGGTCGTGCTGAAAAATGAAATCTTCATCTCCATTAAGCTTTTCAGCAGATGGAAGCATGAAGTGCTCCAAAATCTCCTGATAGCTGCATTGACCCTGCCCTTGATAAAACACAGTGGACCAACACCAGCAGATGACATGGCACCCCAGTGACTGTGGAAACTTGACACTGGACTTCAAGCAATGTGAATTCTGTGTCTCCTCTCTTCCTCCAGACTCTGGGACCTTGATTTCCTAAGGAAATGCAAAATTACTGTAATCAGAGAACATAACTTTGGACCACTCAGCAGTAGTCCCAGGCGAGATGATTCTGCTGCTGTTTCTGGTTCAAAAGTGGTTTGACCTGGGGAATGCAGCACCTGTAGCTCATTTCCTGCACACGCCTGTGCACGGTGGCTCTGGATGTTTCTACTCCAGACTCAGTCCACTGCTTCCGCAGGTCCCCCAAGGTCTGGAATCGGCCCTTCTCCACAATCCTCCTCAGGGTCCGGTCACCTCTTCTCGTTGTGCAGCGTTTTCTGCCACACTTTTCCCTTCCCACAGACTTCCCACTGAGGTGCCTTGATACAGCACTCTGGGAACAGCCTATTCGTTCAGCAATTTCTTTCTGTGACTTACCCTCTTGCTTGAGGGTGTCAATGATGGCCTTCTGGACAGTGGTCAGGTCGGCAGTCTTACCCATGATTGCGGTTTTGAGTAATGACCCAGGCTGGGAGTTTTTAAAAGCCTCAGGAATCTTTTGCAGGTGTTTAGAGTTACGTCGTTGATTCAGATGGTTAGGTTAATAGCTTGTTTAGAGAACCTTTTCATGATATGCTAATTTCTTGGGACAGGCATTTTGGGTTTTCATGAGCTGTATGCCATAATCATCAGTATTAAAACAATTAAAGACCTGAGATATTTCAGTTGGTGTGCAATGAATCTGAAATATATGAAAGTTTCATTTTTATCATTACATTATGGAAAATAATGACCTTTATCACAAAATGCAAATTTTTTTAGAAGGACCTGTATATCTGGACCTACACCTGGACCTACCATTCTGTGTTCGTCTGTCTCTCCTTCCTGTCCTCTCAACCAGCCGGTCAAAGCAGATGGCCGCTTGTCCTGAGCCTGGTTCTGCTGGAGGTTTCTTCCTTTTTTTTTTTTTTTTTTTTTTTTTTAAAGAAAGAGAAGAAAGAAGAATAAATAAATAATAAAAAAGAAGAAGATAAGACGAGAGACCACCATGACAAAACAACATGCACAGCACAATGCCACCCACAATATCACCATGAAACATTCGACATCGCACAAGGAATCATCTAGCTTCCGCCACTACCCAACCTAGCGTGCATCTGTCAAAGCACCTGAATCCAAACACCCGCGCAAGCACGCCCACCACCACCAGATTTCTCCAAAAGAATGCCCAATAGTGGACGCGGGGGCCCACAGACCCGCCCCCCCAGGACACAATGGCAACATAGGGAGGACCGGAGCCACAGACACACAGCGGCCCACAGGCCCGGAGCCCCAAGAGTCTCCCAACAGGGAGAACCGCACCCCCCCAGAGAGGAGCAGAGGAAAGAACCGGGTGACCCCAGCCACCACAATGCAGAGCCTCCAGGAAGCTGCAACGACGAGCCCACAGGCCCGGCCAGCGACCCATGCCCCCCCCAAGTAGATCCGGCCATGGACACCGAGCCCCAAGCCCCGAGGCCATACCACCCCCTAGCAGAGCCCCGACAGAGCCAGGGCACCCAGGCCCCGCCAGGCAGCAACCAGGGCGGACCGACGTGCACCCCACCACCCAGCCCAGACACCGAGAGCCACCAATGCACCGGCGGCAAGGGAGTCCCCCGCCAAAGGGGGGCACGACCGGGGGGAGTGGACCCCACACCAAACGTGGGGCCCAAATTGATCCAAGAGAGGGGGGACCACCAAAAACCCAACCCGAGCAACCAACAGGCACACACAGATAGCCCGACAGAATCTCTGTCGGGCCGACCGCATGCACCATCTACCTGACAGCGACCACAGGCCGGCCCCAGCCCAAGGGGCAGAGCAGCACGGAGCCGCAGCTGAGGAGGGCCGGCTCTCACATCAAGAGCTCCGCACCATAGGCCCGGAGACGCCCCAGCACGCCACCCATGCACCCCCCCACACACAGAGCACCCCCACCGCAAATGCCACACAGGAAGACCAGCCAGTGCCCGGATGAG
>NC_056510.1:47298930-47307494 GCF_014905685.2 Nematolebias whitei | reverse complement strand
CTGAGGTACGCCACATGACAAGGGAGCAGAATAGGATTCATGCCCAGCAGTTTTTAGAGAGAAAGTTCTGTCAGTCAGATAGGACCCCAACCACTCCAGAGCAGTCCCACCAATGCCTACCTGATGCTGTAGACGTGACAATAAAATGCTGTGGTCCACTGTGTCAAATGCAGCAGTTAAGTCCAGTAAAACAAGAATCACATGATCACCTGAGTCACATGCCAGGAGGACGTCATTAAAAACTCTCAGCAGAGCTGACTCTGTGCTATGGAGAGTTTTTAATCCAGACTGGAACACATCCATGATGTTATGTTCATCCAGGAAGGATTTTAACTGAGCATAAACAAGTTTCTCCAAGATTTTTGACAAGAGGGGAAGCTTAGAGATGGGCCTAAAATTCCCCAACACAGTGGGATCGAGACCAGGTTTTTTTAATAGGGGCTGCACAACAGCATGTTTAAAATTAGCAGGGACTACTCCAGACAACAAACTACTGTTAAAAAGGTCAAGAACCTAGTGTTTAAAACAAGGGAAAACCTCTTTAAGAAAGCATGGTGGAAGAGCATCATATGGAGAACCAGAAGGCTTAATCTGAGTGACCATGTCCTCTAAAAATGACACAGTCACCAGCTCAAACTGATTGAAAGCAGCAGAGCAGGGGACACACACAGAGGGGTCAAAGTTTGGGCATAAGATGGAAGCCCTTATAGAGGTGACCTTATCAATAAAAAACTGCATAAAATTATTGCACAACTGAGTAGATGATTCAAAACCAGGTGTCTGTGGAGAATTAAGAAAATAGTCAATGGTACTAAAAAGAACACGTGGGTTGTGGCTGTGGGATAAAAATCAAGTTAGAAAAATAGTCCTTTTTGGCTGCTTTAACTGTGTCCTGGTAATTGCGCCAACAGTCTTTAAAAATTTGAAGGGACACCTGCAGCTTGTCCTTTCTCCACCTGCGTTCCGCTCTGCGACATTCCTGTCTGACAGCTCGAGCTGTTCTGTTCTGAAGCCATGGCTCATGTTTAAATCCAGGCTGTTTGGTCTTTAAAGGAGCCACAGTATCCAACACAGTCAGACAGGATGAATGGAGCCAAGAACTCAGATCCTCAGCATCAGTTGAGGCAGGTGGACAGAGCTGGCAAAAAACCTCAGTGAACTGACCAGCAGTGGAGGGGTTAATAATCCGACAGCTCTGAGCAGGAGTGTGAGTTTTAACAGGAGCATATGTGAGAACAGTCTGGAATGTTATAGGCATATGATCAGAGATTATAGAATCATGAATTTCCAGATTAGACACAGGTGATCCCAAAGAGAGCACAAGGTCTAGAGTGTGACCTTGATCGTGTCTAGGACCAGACACAGAATGCACCAGATTAAAGAGTCAATGAGAATTAAAAATTCTTTTACCAGAGGTTTGTCTGGGCAACAAACGTGGATGTTCAAATCACCCATAATAACGAGATGGTCCTATCCAGTCACTATTTAAGAAAGAAAATCTGAAAAGTCACTAATAAAATCCTTATTATATTTGGGAGCACGGTAGATGACAGCACAGAATGTCGGGTCAGAGCGGCCCACTTCAAAGCAGGTCAGTTCAAAGCTGGTGAAGTGAAGCTGTTTAAAACACTGTTTACAACTAAAAACATCTTTAAACACGGCTGCAGTTCCTGATGTCGGGGGACATCCTCACCAACAACACGAACCAGGCAAGCATCCACCGGCTCCAGAAAACGCCAAGGTAGAAACACGCCAGGAAACACTTCAGGAACTGGCCGGGAACCGTTGCGCCATGACAAAAAGGCTTTCAGCCTCACCAGGCGTCCACCGCGTTTGCCGCGGCGGCGATGATGTTTCCGCCAGTGGGGCAGCGCCGGAGCCCGGCACAGGTGAGCTGGAATACCCGACAGAAGTTGGGGTGGAATTTTATGTTCCCATGTATTAAAAGCAGCCACACTGTGGATAAATGGCCTTAGATCTAATAATGTTTGGCGATCATACACCAATAGTGCCTTGACTTCACTTAAAAACAACAGAATAACGAAAAGTACGGAGAGTGAGAGACGACCTGCCACGTACAACGGCGCCATCTTCCAGACACGAGTAGCTCCCTTACACTCAGCCAAGGTTCTGCTTTGATTTTTTGGTTTTAACAGGTGCAACATGATCCATAGTCTTTAAGCAGACAGAGTTGAACTGGGATGTCAGCTCCTCAGTGGTGATGAGAAACACTGGGGCCTGAATTATCATTTCAGAGATATAAACATCTGTGAAACGTGTGGCAGTGAAGTGGTTAATGGTCCGAGTCCTACGTGCAGGAATGCACGACTTAGGCGTTAGATGGGGAGGGTGAACTCAAACCGGACTGGCATGTGGTCTGAGAAAACACTATCACCAATAACAAGATTATTAACAGTCATATCATGAGTTAAAACAAGGTCCAGTGTATGTCCACGTTCTTGGGTGGGACCGTTTACATGCTGAGTTAAATTAAATGAGTCCAACAGATCTAAAAAGTCCTTAACCAAGGGCTTCTCCTGACAGCACACATGCAAATTAAAGTCCCCAATAATGAAAAGATGCTCATATTTTGGTGTGATTTCAGTCAAGAAGTCAGAAAACTCATTTATGAAGTCCTTAGATCGAGGTGGGCGGTAGACGAATGCAAATAACGTTGGAGGTGAATGTCTGAGTTCAAAGACGCTCCGCTCAAAGACGCTCAGCTCAAAGCTGGCGCGGGAAAGAGGGATGGGCAGTTGTTTACAGTTAAAAGTTGACTTGAATATTGTTAATAATCCACCACCGCGCCGGCCTGATGGCCGCGGGGCATTAAAATACAAACAGTTCAGTGGCAGTAATTCCGTGAAGGCGCTGGACTCACCCGGAGACATCCAAGCCTCTGTGATGCACAGAAAGTCCAAATTGTGCTCTTGAAAGTAATCCCTGAGGATAAAAGTTTTGTTGGTAACAGATATTGCGTTGACCAAACACATCCGGATATTGTCCAACGTGGAGCCAGCAGCGGTGGAACCAGCAGCGGTGGAGTTAGCGCGCGCTAATGGACGCAAGTTTTCAATAACAGCCCCTCCAGGTCGGTCCGAGCTGTGCACCGGCTGACAACTCACGTTGGTTACCTGGTCCGGGCACACAGGAGAGGAAGATGCAGCGCGCAGAGCTTTCAGCTTCACCAGCACGTTTTCCCCGGCGTCTGAAGCGAGATCTCCGGGCAGGGAGGTGAGGAGCGCAGCGAAGGTAAGCTGGCACGTCCGCCAGCAGGGGGGGAGGAGGGGGAGTCCAGAGGTACGCTGATAATGGTCCAAATAAGCGACTTCAGTGACAGAAAAACCAAGATTCAAAAGTTGTTGTCTGTCATACACCAGCAGAGAGTTGATGTCACAGATGTGAAATGCAAAAAAAACAAAAATAATCCGAACACCATCAGCAGAGGTGGATTGCAAGCCATGTACACGGGCGCCATCTTACCGGAAGATGGTAAGAGGATCACCAATTCCACCATTGTTGCGCAGAAAGATAGTGTAGCAATACTAGAATGGCGTTACCCAGCGTAAAATAGCAAAGACTTTTAAGTTATCATCATCAACTGTGCATAACATCATCAAAAGATTGACAGAATCTGGAACAATCGCTGTACGTAAGGGTCAAGGCCGTAAAACTCTATTGGATGCTCGTGATCTCCGGGCCCTTAAACGTCACTGCACCTCAAACAGGAATGCAACTGTCAAGGAAATAACAGAATGGGCTCAAGAATACTTCCAGAAAGCATTGTCAGTGAACACAATCCACCGTGCCATTCGCCGTTGCCAGCTGAAACTCTACAGTGCAAAGAGAAAGCCAATATGGCTGATTTTGTTTATCCCCCAAATTATTGACAACCCAGGGTCCAGTCCAGGAAGCAGAGTTGCAGTCTTCCACCCCTCTCTGCTGCTTCTCCTCTGTTACCCACCCACACCCTCATTGAAACAGTGTCAACTCGCCCACGGCTCAAATTAAATAAACCAAAAATCAGCTCTAAAAATATAAAACATAAAAATCTGATTAAAATAAACACAGTTACTTTACCAGAGCAAAATCATAAAATCATTAAATGTGGATTATTGAACATCAGATCTCTTTCCTCTAAATCCCTGTTAGTTAATGAACTGATAATTGATCATCATATTGATTTATTCTGTCTGACAGAAACTTGGCTACAACAGGAAGATTTTGTTGGTATAAATGAATCCACTCCTGTTAACTATTTAAATGTTCATGTTCCTAGAACAACTGGCCGAGGTGGAGGAGTAGCTTCTATTTTTCAGTCAGGATTATTGATTAATGCCAAACCAGTTATTAGTTATGATTCTTTTGAATCACTGTCCCTCAGTCTTTCTCATCCAAAATGGAAATCAGAAAAGCCACTTTTACTAGTTGTTATATATCGTCCACCAGGAGCTGACTCTCAGTTTTTGTCTGAATTCTCAGAATTATTAACAGACTTATTATTAAATACTGATAAAATCATCATAATGGGTGATTTCAATATTCATGTAGATGTTGAGAGTGATAGTTAAGCATAGGCTTTAATAATTTAATAGACTCATTTGGTTTTATCCAAAATGTCCGCACATCTACTCATTCTTATCATCACACTCTTGATTTAGTTCTGACCTATGGTATAGAGATTAAGGACTTGGTACTAGCTCGTCAAAACCCTGTTCTGTCCGACCATTTTTTAATAACTTTGAGTTTACATTAAATGACTACACAGTCACAGAGTAAATTTCATCTCAGCAGGTGCTTATCAGAAAATGCTGTAACCAAATTGAAACAATCTCTTCCATCAATGTTTTCCTCTGTCTTGCAGAGTAATGCATCAGAGAACAGAGACTTAGATCATCTAGTTGATCATCTTACAACTTCAATGCAAACTTCACTTGATAAAATTGCTCCACTGAAAAAGAAAGTAATCAATCAGAGGAAACTGGCTCCTTGGTTCAATTCTGAGTTACATACTTTAAAGCAGGCATCTAGAAACCAGAAGAGAAAATGGCGCTCTACTAATGTTGAAGAATTTTATTTAACTTGGAAAGATATTCTGCTAACATATAAAAAAGCTCTCTGTAAAGCTAGAACTTTATATTACTCATCTTTAATAGAGGAGAATAAAAATAACACTAGGTTTGTGTTTAGTACTATTGCTAGACTAATTAAAAGTCCCATTTCTGTTGAACCATGTATCCCTACAACTATAAGTAGTGATGACTTCATGAGATTCTTTATAAATAAAATTATTTCAATTAGAGAGAAAATTCAAACCATCCTTCCTTCTACAATCTCTAGTCCCCTGTCAAACGAGGCAACTTTAAAAATTTCACTAGAGCCTGATTTATGTTTGGACAGTTTTTGTCCTATTGAGCTCTGAATTGTCAAAAATAATAACCTCATCCAAACCATCCACATGTCTGCTAGATCCCATCCCAACCAGACAGTTTAAAGAGGTATTCCCCTTAATTAATGTACACATTTTGGATCTACTTAATTTGTCTTTAATGGATGGTTATGTAGCACAGAGCTTTAAGGTTACTGTTGTAGTGAACTAGGCCTGAATGTCAAAACCTTGACCTAAGGACCATTGAGACAGAACTTGTTATTTCATTGATTTGCATCCAGAAATACAGGTTGACCCATCCTGAGACTTTCTTTCTTATTAATCAAGTAAAAGAAGACTATTCTCTATTATCATTACTATTTTACAAATGTTTGATAATCAAATTGTGTTAGTTCAAACAATGTTTGAATGTTGAAGTGAACTAATTATTTAAATCAACTGTGAAACAGTAATAACGATTTTTAATCCTCATTCAAAGAAGAAATCAGGTTAATGATGCATTGTCTGATTTTCTGTCTTCAATGAGCGAAGTTGTAAGTGTGTCGAAGTTCAAGTTTCGGTCAACTGAAAGTTTACTGAAAATAAATGTCATGTTTAACTTTTACAGCAAGATACTGGAGAATTGGCTCCACGAAGTCTGTTTTTTTCATAATATCTTTTTGTCTGTTCTTAAACAATCTTAATCTTTTCCTTGACTTTTCATAACACCTTACATCACAAAACACACCTCTGTTTTGGTCCATTGACCAATCAGAAACTCCCAGATGAACCGGAAATAGAGCTCTTTAAAATGTCGGTACTTCCTAGTTCAAACGAGTTTTTTGAGTCGACAGTAGAGTTTGGAGGCGAGGTTGGGGAAACAGGAAAATCCTGACATGACCACAGAGCTCTTCCGAGTCTTAAGGGATTATAACATCTTCCACCTCTGGGTGGAACACGGACGGACTCCACTCATGTGAGTCCACTCGTGAGGTGAACTGTTGTTGATGAAGTACCACCACCACTCCGGACGGTTCTCTGCCATCCTACGGAGACGCTGGACCGGTAGCGTTAACTGAACTCCGTATCCGCTGATTCATCTTTAGAGAGGTAACGAGTCGAGTTTACTACCGAGCGTACCGAGGAAAGCTGGGTTCGAATGGAGGGTGTCGTTCTGTTCAACACTTTCCCTCACACACCATCTCCCTCCGTCTAAACTTCATCTTTCCATCTTTAAACTCTCCTATCTGCTAGCAAATTAATCCAGATATTTTTAGAAATGTCTGAAGCAAAGTTTTCACCACCGCCGTGTGGTAATACCTGCCGTTCTGCTGGAAGTGAGAAAACAACCGCCGTGTTGTTTACTCCTTGCTAAACTGATTAATAAGCTGTCGTTATTTTCAATTCTTGCCAATTAATGTAAATGTGTGATGTGTTAAACTTGATTATGTTAATAAATGACCCACTGTCTTGGTGAGTCAAAGATAATTAACGTTTCCGTCCACATTTTCTAAATTCAATGCACATTATATACGGTCCAGAAAAATGAAAGAATCCGTTTTAACAGTATGAATATATCTCATGCATATGTTCAACTACACTGTAATTAAACCTTTACTTAAGAAGTCTGATCTTAATTCAGAAATTCTGGGCAACTATAGACCTATATCTAATCTAACTTTCATCTAAAAAATTCTAGAGAAAATAGTTGCAGGTCAGTTGCGTGAACATTTACAAAGAAATAATATATTTGAAGAGTTTCAATCAGGGTTTAGAGCTCATCATAGCACAGAAACAGCACTAGTAAAAGTAACTAATGATATTCTCATGGCCTCAGACAATGGACTTGTGTCTATACTGGTCCAGTGCTGCATTTGATACAGTTGATCACAATATTTTACTACAGAGGCTTGAATATGATGTTGGGATTACAGGAACGGCTCTAAAATGGTTTAAATCATATCTATCTGATAGATTCCAGTTTGTAAATGTAAATAATAAATCTTCTTCATACACCAAAGTTAGTCATGGAGTTCCTCAGGGCTCAGTGCTTGGGACAGTACTCTTTACTTTATATATGCTTCCATTAGGTAAAGTTATTAAACAGCATGGGATAAATTTCCATTGTTATGCTGATGATACACAGTTATATTTGTCCATTAAACCCAATGAATCCAATCAGCTACTTAGTCTACAAGCATGTCTTAAAGATATAAAAACCTGGATGACCCTCAATTTTCTCCTGTTGAACACAGACAAGACTGAGGTTTTGGTTTTTGGACCTGAGCACCATAGGAATCAATTTTTCAGTCTTTCTCCCTCCTTAGATGGCATTAATCTGTCCTCCAGCTCTAATGTTAAAAATCTTGGGTGTTATTTTTGATTAGGACATGTCTTTTATCCCCCACATTAAAAACGTTACTAGAACCACCTTCTTCCACCTGCGTAATATCACTAAAATTAGAAACATCTGATCTAAAAATGATGCAGAAAAACTGGTCCAAGCATTTGTCACGTCTAGACTGGACTATTGCAATGGTTTATTATCTGGGTGTCCAAATACTTCTTTAAAATGTCTTCAGTTGATCCAAAATGCTGCTGCCAGAGTCTTAACTGGAGTTAGTAGGAGAGATCACATTTCTCCAGTTTTAGCTTCTTTCCATTGGCTCCCTGTCAAATCCAGAATAGATTTCAAAATCTTACTTCTAACCTACAAAGCTCTCAACAACATAGCTCCATCTTATATTACAGATCTTATTGTTCCATATTTTCCTAACAGAGCACTTCGCTCTCAGACTGCAGGTTTACTTGTGGTTCCTAGAATTTACAAAAACAGAATGGGAGGCAGATCTTTCAGTTATCAGGCTCCTCTCTTGTGGAACCAACTTCCAATTTCTGTCCGTGAGGCTGACACATTATCCAGTTCTATTTCGTATAGGCTTCAACCTTTAAGAGCTGTCGCTTAGTGGGTTTATCCTGTTATGCGGAGCATTACACTGAAAAATTTAGTCCACGCCCACCTGCTGTGTGGGCCCCACCCGGTCCATATAAATTACGTTAAGAGCGGGAAATCGGCTCCCATTTTTTCTTCAGCGAGCTAATAGCACTGTCAGAAGAACGAAGAAGGAAAGTTGTGTAGATGACCAACCTTTGTTAAGAATGCTTGGCCCGGCAGTCGACCTCCGGTTGTCCGGTG
>NC_056510.1:47298341-47298830 GCF_014905685.2 Nematolebias whitei | reverse complement strand
GGAGCATTGATAACAACTTGGGCTATCCTTGTCCTCTCTGGTCCGGATGACATGGCGTCCCAGTGTTCCATAAAGAACTTCAAATCGTGACTCATCTGACCACAGAACAGTCTTCCATTTTGCCACACTCCATTTTAAATGACCCCTGGCCCAGTGCAAACGTCTGAGCTTGTGGAGCTTGCTTAGAAATGGCTTCCTCTTTGCACTGTAGAGTTTCAGCTGGCAACGGCGGATGGCACGGTGGATTGTGTTCACTGACAATGCTTTCTGGAAGTATTCCTGAGCCCATTCTGTTATTTCCTTGACAGTGGCATTCCTGTTTGAGGTGCAGTGACGTTTAAGGGCCCGGAGATCACGAGCATCCAGTAGAGTTTTACGGCCTTGACCCTTACGCACAGCGATTGTTCCAGATTCTCTGAATCTTTTGATGATGTTATGCACGGTTGATGATGATAACTTAAAAGTCTTTGCTATTTTACGCTGGGTAAC
>NC_056510.1:47290013-47298241 GCF_014905685.2 Nematolebias whitei | reverse complement strand
TGCACTATCTTTCTGCGCAACAATGGTGGAATTGGTGATCCTCTTACCATCTTGGCTTCTGAGAGACACTGACACTCTGAGAAGCTCTTTTTATACCCAATCATGTTGTCAATTGACCTAATTAGTGTTAATTGGTCTTCCAGCTGTTCGTTATATGCTCAATTTCCTTTTTCCATCCACTTATTGCTACTTGGCCCAACTTTTTTGGGATTTGTTGACACTGTGAAATTTTGATTCAACATATTTTTCCTTTAAAATGTTACATTTACTCAGATTAAACTTTTGATCTGTCATCTATGTTATATTACAAATAAAATTTTGACATTTGCCATCTCCACATCATTGCATTCAGTTTTTATTCACAATTTGTTTAGTGTCCCAACTTTTTTGGAATCCGGTTTGTACATCCCAGCACACACACCTGGACTGAAGGGATCAGGAGTTGACAGGAGAGACTCATGTTTTAATGAAGTATTGGTGATGAAGTCATTGTTTCCTCCTTTATCCTCTGTTGTAATTTGGTTTTTCCCCAGTTGAATTGCTTTCTTCTGTTTTTCTCCTTTTTGCTATCTTTTCAATACTCAGCCACAGATTTGCTTGTCTTGACTTCATTTACTCTTTCTTCTCTTCAGCGTCATGTTCCTCCAGTTTGTCCCCAAAACTCATCTGTTCTTCACCGCTGGGAAGGACCGCAAGATCAAACAGTGGGATGCTGATAAGTTTGAGCACATCCAGACACTCGAGGTGACGCTCTTGTTCTTGTCTTTTGTACTTTCAGAGAGCTCGGTGGTCAGCAGCAGACAGTTTACTGAAAAATCCACATTTAGTTTATTCATTAAACAACTTCATAATAACATGGTGTAGGTTTAAAATCAGGTGCCTGGGTGTGTTTTTATTGGTCCCCATCGTGGAGTAAAGAGGGGCAAGTGGAAATGCCCTTCTTCTGTCTGTGCATGTTGTGAACATGATGACTTGAAAAATAACTGAGGTACCAACTTCCATTTTGATGTGTGACTGCATCTAGGCACACAAAAGGTTTCTATCAAAAATTAGGTTACCATGTCAAAATCCAAAATGGCCACCACCGTGTACATGTATGTATGTGTATGTGTATATATGTATTAGGGCTGCAACAACAAATCTATAAAACTGATAAAAATTGATGATTAAAAGTGTTGGCAACCAATTTCATTATCAATTCGTTGTGTTGCATGATTAAGCGTCTTTCACGGCGCTGCAGAGCCGTTTTGTTCACGGGCAGTTCATTGTCAATGCTGACTGACTGAATAAAGTTTGAAGAAAAAAACTGCAGAGCGAGTTGAACAGAGTGAGGGGGGAGGAGGAAGCAGAGCAGAGGCTGTTTTCAAAGGAAATTAAGTAAATTTTACAAATGACCGACGCAGAGAAAACTGTTTGACCCAAGTCCTCCAAAGTGTGGGAGAACTTCACAAAGATAAAAACTGAGAAATATGCTGCTTTGAAAAGTGACGACACGACACGGGAGAATCACAGAGATGAAACGTAAACATGTCGGAGTCACGAGGAGGAGGAAAGAGCTGCAGCTGATACAACTCTTCATGTGTTGCAGGTGAGTCTCTACAATTTAACACTTTGTTCTGTTTCAAGAGAGAAAATGTAACGTCAGTCTGTCTGTAGATGAAGCTGTTTGTTTGTTTGTTTGTTTGTTTATCTGATTAATGACGGTGATAGAGAACGTGTGTTACTTTTTATTTAATTTAATTGGTACAAGCAGTGTTTAAATGTGATTTATGAATAAATCTAACACAAAGATAATAATTTAATGATTAAGCTTCAACTTTTAATTTGCTGGCAAAGTCTGAAGACACTGCAGGTATGGCAGGATGAATTGCATTTAAACAGGAATTAAAGTAATTTATTACATCTACTCAAATGTGTGTAATTAGGTATTTTATATGTGTGTGTGTGTGTGTGTGTTTGCTCTTTTAGCTACTTTTGCCTGAACCTAACGCTGTAAGTGAAACAAGGCATGTCTTGAGTTGCTGTAAATTATGATATAAAACATATTTACTGTCTCATTCCAGAAAACAACAACAAACAACAACAACACTTCATGATGGACAGACATCATGGACACCACAGCAGCAGCTGTCTTCACTGAAACATCCTGAACATGATCGTCACTGACATGAGGCCTCTGTCGATGGTTGAAGACGAAGGCTTCACTACAATAATCCACACTTTTAATCCAGGTTACAATAATCCACACTTTTAATCCAGGTTACAATAATCCACACTTTTAATCCAGGTTACACTCTTCCCTCAAGGACACATTTTACAAAGTAGCTACATACTGTGCAGGTATAAAGATACATTTGTATATATTTTTGTGTACATTTATTTTTTTAAACTATTTGACTAACTTTTATTTTTTATTATTCAATATTTTACTAACAGAATAGTCAAATAGCAACCTGCTTTTTGTGTGAATTGCTGTCAGTCAAATGTTCAATTTTGGAATAAAGGGGTGGAAATTAAAACGTAGTTTTTTTTTAGCCGATTCATCGATTAATTGAAAAAATAATCGTCCGATGAATCGATTATTGAAATAATCATTAGTTGCAGCCCTAATGTGTATATATATGTATATGTATGTATGTAAGCCCCTCCTCCTTTTAAGCCCTTCCTCTGAGACGGGCAGACTAAGCGCGGCTGACCGAAATCAGACTGCCTGCTTCGAACTGAACGAGAAGAACACACCGCTGAAGCCCCGGAGCTCGAATGTCCATCGTAAAACTAACTTTACCGTGGTTTAATGTGGCGCTATGTCTCTGCAGACAGTGCACGTTGCTGTCTTGTTTTGTGGTGTTTAGTGTAAAATACTTCCACACAGCGGACGTTTAGATGAAAAGTTGGTTAGCTGTTAGCCACAGTGCTGCTAACTCAGCCCTCACGTTGTAGCTGCTGCAAACTATGAAATGGATTTCCCGAATGTGAGGCGGGTCTTATTAATAATAATAATAATAATGTCATCACAATGTCAGCACTGTATGTTTCCATACAATGGCAAAATTAGTCTCTGCATTTAACCCATCCACCACCAGGTAGTGCAGTGGGCAGCTATTGAAAGCGCCCGGGGGACATTTTGGGGATGAGGCGTGCTGCCCAGAGACGCCACGTGATGTGCAGTGACTGGGGATCGAACCTGGGACTTTCGGGTCCCAAGCCGGCTGCCCTGCCTCTACACCATCTCGGCCCTCGATATTATTACTCTGGGTTCATGAGACACGCCGCCGTTCAGGAAGTCCATTCCATAGTTTGAAGCCAACGTGCAGAGCAGCTGGCAGGGAATCACATGTGGAGACTTTTCATCAGACACAGACATGCATCATGGATCGGAAAATCCAATACATAAATTTTGCTGGTATTGGAGGCCGATACCGGAGCTGATCGGCCTCATCCCTAGTTTTGATTCTGTTGTTAAAACAACACATGGTCTAAAATCTTAATTGACATAATTTCTGTAACAGTTGATAAAAAATATGCTTAATGACTTAAAAACAAGCAGTTTGTGTTTTGGATTCCCTCTGAATCTGTTTCTTTCTCGGCCTCGTGGGTCCTCTCTCTCCTTTTTGGGTCAAAGGGCCACCATCGGGAGGTCTGGTGTGTGGCCATCAGTCCAAACGGAGACCACCTCGTGTCATCTTCTCACGACAAGTCTCTGCGTCTGTGGGAGAGGACGAGGGAGCCCATCATCCTGGAGGAGGAACGGGAGATGGTGAGGTGGACCACAGGGGTCTTTGACTCATCTATCAGCTGACTACAGATGTTGTTGTTTTCTGTCTCTGATGTTTTTCCTCTGAATTCCCAGGAGAGAGAAGCAGAGTTTGAAGAGAGCATGGCCAAAGGAGACATGCCTGTGGTGAGATTCTTTTTCTCAGTTTACTCACTTCATCAGAGTTTTTATTTATTTTATTTTTCATCAGCCATATTTAAAAATCACAAAACTTTGTTAATGTTGGAACTGAACATGAGGAATTACACAAATACTGTATTTTTCGCTGTATAAATCGCAATTTTTTGAATAATTTGCATCCCCTGTGTAGGGCCGGGTACCATTCAAAAAAATCGGTGTCGGTACCTTCACGTCGGTGTTGGTTCCTGGACGGTTCTATTTTTGGTACCAATTTTATAATTAATATTAATTCTAGCAAGAATAAAATTACATTACACATTACAGTACAAATTGTGAGTTTTATTTTTTTAACTTTGGTATTTTTCTATTCACTGAGGTTAGGGTTGATGCAGACTTATGCACCTCTGTGTCTCTGCCTAAATATCCTGATGCATGCTCAATAATCCAGGTAGAAAAATCCAAAAAAGTTCAATCTGGTCCTCTGGGCATTCCAAAAAACAAAACAAAGCAAAAAAATACAGAAATGTTTCGTCTCTCATCCGAGAGACTTCCTCAGTCTGAGGTGCTGTATTCAGCTCAGTCTCTTAAATAGCACCTTCTCAGAGTGGATCAACCAGTTTGCTGCTGACAACCAAAACCAGCTGATCACATGGTCAAGAAGGACCATCAGCCTAACAATGGATCATTAGCACCTGATGGCTGTTTACTGTTCACAGAGGGCTGAGTGATACTAGCAATCACAGCATTGTAAGAGGGGGACAGTTGAACCCGGAGGCTCCACCCCTGTTTAATGATGGACGATTTCTTTTCACAAAGATGGCCTCCTTTACTCCTCTCTCAAACCATCGTTCCTCTCTGTCCAGGATGTGAACATCTTCATCCCTGAAAGAGTGACCGCTGGCCTGGAGATTAGTGTAGACCGCAGAGTCCTGGCCTGATGATGTTGATCTTTGTGCTGGGCCATCCTTTTGGCCAGTGGCTGTTTAGTTTCCCCAATGTCGTCAACTCAGGTTGACGACACCTGGGTTAAAATTAAATCTCAGGAAGTCCAACATTTTACTGACCACATCAACTCTGTGGATAAATACATCAAGTTCACACGAGAAGATGTAAAAAATGGCAGGTTGTCTTTCTTGGACTGTGAGGTCTCAGTCTCTGATAGAGGACATTTGCAAACTGAGGTGTACCGCAAACCCACCCACACAGACCAGTATTTGCAGTTTGACTCCCATCACCCTTTGGAGCACAAGTTAGGAGTCATCAGGACTCTGTACCACAGAGCAGACAGCGTCCCCACTAGCTCAGGAGCCAGGCAGAAGGAGAAATCCCACACAAGACAGGCTCTAGAGCAATGTGGATATCCTAACTGGGCCTTCCTGAAAGCAGAGAAGAAACCCAAACAGGACTCCAGTCAGCCAAGAGGTGAAAAGGAGGAACCCAGACCCAGACCAGTGGTCATTCCATATGTTGAGGGAGTATCAGAGAAACTGAGACGTTTATTTTCTAAACATAACGTCCCAGTGGCTTTTAAACCCCTAAATACATTACGGCAAAGACTGGTTCATCCCAAAGATCCAGTCCCTGGCACAAACAGAGTAATGTTGTGTATGCTGTTCAGTGTCAGGAGGGTGATCAGTCTTACATCGGGGAAACTAAACAGCCACTGGCCAAAAGGATGGCCCAGCACAGAAGATCAACATCATCAGGCCAGGACTCTGAGGTCTACACTCATCTCCAGGCCAGCGGTCACTCTTTCAGGGATGAAGATGTGCACATCCTGGACAGAGAGGAACAATGGTTTGAGAGAGGAGTAAAGGAGGCCATCTTTGTGAAAAGAAACCATCCATCATTAAACAGGGGTGGAGGCCTCCGGGTTCAACTGTCCCCCTCTTACAATGCTGTGATTGCTAGTATCACTCAGCCCTCTGTGAACAGTAAACAGCCATCAGGTGCTAATGATCCATTGTTAGGCTTATGGTCCTTCTTGAGCATGTGATCAGCTGGTTTTGGTTGTCAGCAGCAAACTGGTTGATCCACTCTGAGAAGGTGCTATTTAAGAGACTGAGCTGAATACAGTACCTCTGACTGAGGAAGTCTCTCGGATGAGAGACGAAACATTTCTGTATTTTTTTGCTTTGTTTTGTTTTTTGTTTTTTTGAATGTCCAGAGGACCAGATTGAACTTTTTTGGATCTCTGCCTGAATCTTCTCTGTGGTTCTCTGGTGTTCAGGGCTCTGATCATCTCCCTGATTGACATGAGAACAAAACATCAACAATAACATGGTTGTGTTATTATTGATCAAAAACATTATCTAGGCTGAGAGAGAAAAGCTTAACTGGTCAACATAATTATTTACAGCTTAACTTACCTCCACCATGCAGCCTCCACTATAGTTAGAAGCAGCAAACTTTTAACAACAAAGTTTGTGACTGTCCTGTGGCCCCCACCTCATTTTGCTGTTGTCTGTCCTCCTCACATCATGATCAGAGGCTCCTGTGAGGAGAACATAAACAAACAGTGAACATTAGGTGAACTGTTTAAGCAGCTGATCCGATGGATGCACACATTTTTACAAGCTTTATCTCTTAGTGTCAATCTTTAGTTACAGTGCCTTGTGAAAGTTTTCGTCCCCCTTGAACTTTTCAACCTTTTGCCACATTTCAGGCTTCAAACATAAAAATATAAAATTTAAAAATTTTTTTTGAAGAATCAACAACAAGTGGGACACAATCGTGAAGTGGAATGAAATTTATTGGATGTGTCAAACTTTTTTAACAAATAAAAAACTGAAAAGTGGGGTGTGCAGTATTATTGGGCCCCTTTACTTTCAGAGCAGCAAACTCAGTCCAGAAGTTCAGTGAGGATCTATGAATGATCCAACGTTGTCCCAAATGACTGATGATGATACATAGAATCCACCTGTGAGTAATCAAGTCTCTGTATAAATGTACCTGCTCTGTGATAGTCTTAGGATTCTGTTCAATGCACAGAGAGCATCATGAAGACCAAGGAACACACCAGGCAGGTCCGAAATACTGTTGTGGAGAAGTTTATAGCTGGATTTGGATACAAAAAGATTTCCCAAGCTTTAAACATCCCAAGGAGCACTGTGCAAGCAATCATATTGAAATGGAAGGAGTATGAGACCACTGCAAATCTACCAAGACCCAGCCGTCCCTCTAAACTTTCATCTGGAACAAGGAGAAGACTGATCAGAGATGCAGCCAAGAGGCCCATGATCACGCTGGATGAACTGCAGAGATCTACAGCTGAGGTGGGAGAGTCTGTCCATAGGACAACAATCAGTCGTACACTGCACAAATCTGGCCTTTATGGAAGAGTGGCAAGAAGAAAGCCATTTCTCAAAGATATCCATAAAAAGTGTTTAAAGTTTGTCACAAGCACCTGGGAGACACCAAACATGTGGAAGAAGGTGCTCTGGTCACACAAAACCAAAATCCAACTGTTTGGCATAAAAGCAACACAGCTCATCACCCTGAACACACCATCCCCTCTGTCAAACATGGTGGTGGCAGCATCATGGTTTGGGCCTGCTTTTCATCAGCAGGGACAGGGAAGATGGTCAGAATTAATGAGAAGATGGATGGGTTCAAATACAGGACCATTCTGGAAGAAAACCAGTTTGAGTCTGCAAGAGACCTGAGACTGGGACGGAGATTTATCTTCCAACAAGACAATGATCAAAACATAAAGCCAGATCTACAATGGAATGGTTCACAAATAAACGTATCCAGGTGTTGGAATGGCCAAGTCAAAGTCCAGACCTGAATCCAATTGAGAATCTGTGGAAAGAGCTGAAGACTGCTGTTCACAAACGCTCTCCATCCAACCTCACTGAGCTCCAGCTGTTTTGCAGGAAGGATGGGCAGAACTTCAGTGTCTCCATGTTCAAAACTGATGGAGACAAACCCCAAGAGACTTGCAGCTGGAACTGCAGCAAGAGGCGGAGCTACAAAGTGTTAACGCAAGGGGCCCAATAATATTGCACGCCCACTTTCAGTTTCCATCCATCCATCCATTTTCTTCCGCTTATCCGGTGTCGGGTCGCGGGGATAGCAGCCTAAGTAGGGAGGCCCAGACTTCCCTCTCCCCAGCCACTTGGGCCAGCTCTTCCGGGGGAATCCCGAGGCGTTCCCAGGCCAGCCGAGAAAATAGTCCCTCCAGCGTGTCCTGGGTCTTCCTCTGGGCCTCCTTTCGGTGGGACGTGTCCGGAACACCTCACCAGGGAGGCGTCCAGAAGGCATCCTAAACAGATGCCCAAGCCACCTCAACTGGCTCCTCCCGACGTGGAGAAGCAGCGGCTCTACTCCG
>NC_056510.1:47279589-47290003 GCF_014905685.2 Nematolebias whitei | reverse complement strand
ACCTCAACTGGCTCCTCCCGACGTGGAGAAGCAGCGGCTCTACTCCGAGTCCCTCCCGGATGATTGAGCTTCTCACCCTGTCTCTAAGGGAGAGCCCAGACACCCTGCGGAGAAAACTAATTTCGGCCGCTTGTATCCGAGATCTCATTCTTTCGGTCACAACCCAAAGCTCGTGACCATAGATGAGGGTGGGGACGTAGATCGATCGGTAAATTGAGAGCTTTGCCTTTTGACTCAGCTCTCTCTTCACCACGACAGACCTGTACAGCGCCCACTTCACTGCAGATGCTGCACCTATCCGCCTATCGATCTCACGCTCCATTTTTCCCTCATTCGTGAACAAGACCCCAAGATACTTGAACTCCTCCACTTGGGGTAGGACCTCCTCCCTGACCCGGAGAGGGCACTCTACCCTTTTCCGGCTCAAGACCATGGCCTCGGATTTGGATGAACTGATCTTCATCCCGGCCGCATCGCATTCGGCTGCGAACCGCTCCAACGAAAGCTGTAGATCACGATCTGATGAAGCCAATAAGACCACATCATCTGCAAAAAGCAGAGACGCAATCCTAAGGCCACCAAAACGGATCCCCTCAACACCTTGGCTGCGCCTAGAAATTCTGTCCATAAAAGTTATGAACAGAATCTGTGACAAAGGGCAACCTTGGCGGAGTCCAACTCTCACCGGGAACAAGCCCGACTTACTGCCGGCGATGCGAACCAGGCGCTGACACCGGTCACTTTCCACTTTCAGTTTTTATTTGTTAAAAAAGTTTGACACATCCAATAAATTTCATTCCACTTAACGATTGTGTCCCACTTGTTGTTGATTCTTCACAAAAAAAATTAAATTTTATATCTTTATGTTTGAAGCCTGAAATGTGGTAAAAGGTTGAAAAGTTCAAGGGGGCTGAATACTTTCACAAGACACTGTAGCTTCTGATTTTTAGCTAGCTACATAGATATCTATAAAATAAATTTACACACTAATATCTTAAAGTTAGTGTTACATGGATTCTAGTTTAATTCACCGCGATGCACGTGTTAAGCTGCAGTAACGTTAGCAAACGTAAACTCACTAGCTGAAGCACAGACACAGCTCCGTCCTCGGATGAAGCAGAGTCCGGTCGTGGAGATGATGAATCAGGCCGTTCAGGCTCCAACACCAACAGGCTAACTTTAACTCTGAGAGGAGGAGGAGGCTGCGCTCCTCTCTCCTTGCAGACAAACACAGAGCAAATTTATGCTCTTAAATTTCGTGCACGGTCAGGCTCTTCATAATGGCTTACCTTAGAAACCATGTTAACCCCGTCTGTGAGCGTAAGCATGTATGTGTTTTTCTTGCGTTGCAGCACTGGCGTTGGCTGTAATGTGACATGTAGTTTCAACCACATGTCACATTACAGCCAACCACTGAAACTTGACACCGACCAAAGCAGTTCGGTTGGTACCATAAAAGAACTGAAATTCGGTACTCAGCCCTAGCCCTGCCACTTATACGCCGAAGCGACATATTTATGGATTTTTTTCCAGTATTTATAAACCAGTTTTTGTCTGGGATATGACCACTTTCATTCATTCTGACTGAAAATATAGAACACTACCATTTTTCAGCCGCTAGATGGCACCAGAGTAGTATAGCATGCCGTTATGTCATGTAATATGTAAAAGTGGTTATTAATGACACAATCGGCTTGCCCAAGTCTCCCACCTTCGTCCAGCTCTCCTGGAGCAACTGTCAAATCAGCTTCATTTTGCTGCGCCGCCCCGGCAAAATGCAGCAGATTTGACCAGTGAAGTGCATTTATTAAGTAAAAGTTTAACTGAGACACATCTTTACTATAATTTTGAGCAAACAAATAATTGTTTTTAAGGGTTAATCTTGTTAAATTCTTGTAAAAATCATCCCATATTTTGAGCAAACAAATAATTGTTTTTAAGGGTTAATCTTGTTAAATTCTTGTAAAAATCATCCCATGCACGCTCCCGCGGCCACCATTTGGCAGCCTATTGATTTTTGGCACAACACTGGCCCACATTTCGGGGTTGTCAGCGGTGACGCGTAATAGATGCGACATATTTATTAATTTTTCCACATTATTAGACAAATATGGAGTGATGCGAATTATAGGGCGGTGCGACGTGTACGGCTGAAAATACGGTAATCTAACATTCTTTTGTACTCTGAAACTCTACAGGCACATCACTGTACAAATGGAGTCCTGCTCTGACAACAACAGCAAATCACCCAGTCAGACGTGAGATTTACGTGAGATTTGTTGTGTTTCTGTCTGCAGGTACCAGGAGAGACTGAGGGAGAAGCTGCACCGGCCGGAAAGAAAACAGTGGAGACAGTCAAAGCTGTGAGTGTTTCCACCGCTCAGTCCCCGAAATACAGAGTTTAGTGCAAACCTGCTGTTTTGAAGAATGAGAAGTGAGCCACACATCCAAGGAAGTGTATGAAATATTAGGAATTAAGAAAATCTTGTTCATTTTAAGAAAAAATAAAAATAAAAAAAAAAATATATATATATATATGTGTGTGTGTATATACAAACCGAATTCCAAAAAAGTTGGGACACTAAACAAATTGTGAATAAAAAGTGAATGCAATGATGTGGAGGTGCCAACATCTAATATTTTATTCAGAATAGAACACAAATCACAGATCAAAAGTTTAAACTGAGAGAATGTATCATTTTAAGGGAAAAATCTGTTGTTTCCAAATTTCATGGCGTCAACAAATCCCAAAAAAGTTGGGACAAGTCCATTTTTACCACTGTGTGGCATCCCCCCTTCTTCTTACAACACTCAACAGACGTCTGGGGACAGAGGAGACCAGTTTCTCCAGTTTAGAAATAGGAATGCTCTCCCATTCATGTCTAATACAGGCCTCTAACTGTTCAATCGTCTTGGGCCTTCTTTGTGGCACCTTCCTCTTTATGATGCACCAAATGTTCTCTATAGGTGAAAGATCTGGACTGCAGGCTGGCCATTTCAGTACCCGGATCCTTCTCCTACGTAGCCATGATGTTGTGATTGCTGCAGAATGTGGTCTGGCATTATCGTGTTGAAAAATGCAGGGTCTTCCCTGAAAGAGATGACGTCTAGATGGGAGCATATGTTGTTCTAGAACCTGAACATAGTTCTCTGCATTAATGGTGCCTTTCCAGACATGCAAGCTGCCCATGCCACAAGCGCTCATGCAACCCCATACCATCAGTGATGCAGGCTTCTGAACGGAGCGTTGATAACATCTTGGACTATCCTTGTCCTCTCTAGTCGGGATGACATGGCGTCCCAGTGTTCCATAAAGAACTTCAAACCGTGACTCATCTGACCACAGAACAGTCTTCCATTTTGCCACACTCCATTTTAAATGACCCCTGGTCCAGTGCAAACATCTGAGCTTGCTTAGAAATGGCTTCCTCTTTGCACTGTAGAGTTTCAGCTGGCAACGGCAGATGGCACGGTGGATTGTGTTCACTGACAATGCTTTCTGGGAGTATTCCTGAGCCCATTCTGTTATTTCCTTGACAGTGGCATTCCTGTTTGAGGTGCAGTGACGTTTAAGGGCCCGGAGATCACGAGCATCCAGTAGAGTTTTACGGCCTTGACCCTTACGCACAGCGATTGTTCCAGATTCTCTGAATCTTTTGATGATGTTATGCACGGTTGATGATGATAACTTAAAAGTCTTTGCTATTTTACGCTGGGTAACACCATTCTGGTATTGCTGCACTATCTTTCTGTGCAACAATGGTGGAATTGGTGATCCTCTTACCATCTTGGCTTCTGAGAGACACTGACACTCTGAGAAGCTCTTTTTATACCCAATCACGTTGTCAATTGACCTAATTAGTGTTAATTGGTCTTCCAGCTGTTCGTTATATGCTCAATTTACTTTTTCCAGCCACTTATTGCTACTTGTCCCAACTTTTTTGGGATTTGTTGACACTGTAAAATTTTGAATCAACATATTTTTCCTTTAAAATGTTACATTTACTCAGATTAAACTTTTGATCTGTCATCTGTTATATTACGAATAAAATAATGACATTTGCCATCTCCACATCATTGCATTCAGTTTTTATTCACAATTTGTTTAGTGTCCCAACTTTTTTGGAATCCGGTTTGTGTATATATATATATAATATATATAAATTAATACAGTGACTGTTCATACAACAATAAATGCAAATATATGGAAAAGAAAAAAAAAATCATTAATTCTTTTTCATTAAAATGTATTATTGAATTATTCTGCTTTGTATCAACTTTTCTGTTTTTGTGTTCTCAACACATAGATGTAAAAAACAAAAACGAGTACAGTAGTCCCTCATTTATTGCGTATGTTCGGTTCCGAACCCGCCTGCAGTAAGTGAAATTCTGCCAAGTTTCGACGTTATATTTATTTTAGTATTTATACTGTATATATGTTGAGGCTTTAGAAACCCTTTACACGCTCTTGCATTGTTCAGAACTCTTGAAGTTACATCATTTTAACAACATACATACAGTACTGTATATGTAGCTACTAAATTTTATTTACCGGGCTCTGCTAGACAGCAGTGACTCTGTTCGTGTCCGGTCCGACTCTGTTCTGGTTCTGCAGATGTGCCCTGCAGCAACAATCAATGTTCTAAACTCTTAAACCTACTAATTTTAACAACATACTTAAATGTAGCTACTAAATGTTATTTACCAGCGTGTCCTGCTCGGAGGTCCTCGTGGACCGGCTACCAGCTCTCAAGATTCACTCATGGGTCTGGAGGTCTGGTTCCGCTCTGGTTCTGGTCCAGTTCGGTGGGTTCAGTGCAGCTTCTCTGCAACCACTGGGTGACAAAGTCACTGTAATAAGCACCAACCTGTTTCTAATCGGATCAAACCTTCCCTCTAGTGTTTCATCAGAATGGAGCAGGGCTTGTGGGCGGGGCCTGTTGCCCTCTGTAAATGGAGTCTCTCTGAGCAGGACTACAGTGGAACTTACTGACACAAAACTTCACAATGGCAGTGCCTGTCCAAAGTATTTTATTTTTCGTAAACTTTTTACTGTCCCAGTCACGTGAGTAATATTAAAGTGTACAATCGTGTCCTGTACAAATATTTTTTGTTCAATATTATGTACTGTACATTCACAAACCACGATAGAGCGAGTCCACGAAAGTCGAAACGCAAAGTAGTGAGGGACTACTGTGGATAGGAACAGCTAAAACATCTAATGTTCCAAATAACTAGAGAAGAGAGAAACAGGAAGAAGTCCTCAAATATTCCTTTAGTTATTTAGTAAAAGCCTTTAAAAAGTCTGACAACAGTAATTTTGGGTGTACAGAACGCAGCTGTCTCATAACGGACGTCTGATGAAATACTTCTGCTGTAGAATCAAATAGTTTAAAAACGGACAGCTCTTGTTGGGCAGCTTCTTTAATGTAGGAGATGTGTTCAGGCAGCTGTGGCTCAGTGGTTAGAGCAGTCGTCCTCCAATGCAAGAGTTGGGGGTTCAAATCCACCAGCAGTCACATGTCGAAGTGTCCCTGGGCAAGACACTGAACCCCTCACTGCCTCTGATGTGTCCCATCAGTGTCTGAATGTGATAAAGCTCTGATTAGTCTCTTGAGAATGATTTGTTCAATTCTCTTTGTACAGATCTAGTATAGAGCTGTGTGAATGGGTGATCTAGTATAGAGCTGTGTGAATGGGTCAGTGAGGCACAGGTTGTTGTAAAGAGCTCTGAGTGTCTTCATAAGACAGAAGGGAGCTGCATGAGTACAGTCCATTTACCATTTTAGAAACTGCTATAAAGCTGGTACACTGCAGAGTCTGTTACCATGGCGACAGACTCACTTTTACCTCCATCTGGTCCTGAAGAGAAAGCCCAGGGTTAACTTGGAGTTTTCTGTTTGTGGAGGACGGCCTCAGGTTTGTTTGACCTCTGCTGACGTCCATGTGACCTGTTTGCAGGCGGAGCGAATCATGGAGGCTCTGGAGCTCTACAGAGAAGAAAGCAGAAAGATGGAGGAGCACAAATATGCCTGTGAGAACGCTGGCAAAGAGGTACAAACATGTTTGATGTTCCACCTGCACTTCCTCCACACCTGAACTGGACTGAACAGTCCTGCAGTTAAAGACAGACTCCGACACATTAGAATTAGAATATCTTTGTATTTTATATGGTCGTCTATTGTTGTCTGGACCTCATCTGTTCTTTGTTTAAATCAGCTCTCTCTTGTAAACGAGTCCTCGAGGCTCAAGCTTGAATGAAATAAAGACGCTCCTAAAACAACAGCTCATTTTGTTTGACATGAATGTTCATGCTTTGTTGTGATGTCATCATTTAAGACAGCTGACGTTATCTTTCAGTTGCCTCCTCCGAAACCCAACCCGATCCTCGTGGCCTCTGGGAATGTTGCTGTAAGTGGAACAACCACAGACAACACATGGATTATGAACAAGGAGAAAGCTTCCAGTAGACGGTTATTCATATTATTATCATTAGGTTGTAACAAAGTCTCTTCTTGTTCCTGTAGCCCTCCCGCTACGTCTTAGATGTCATAAAGAAGGTTCGGTCCAGGTAAGTTGAGAACAAAAAATAAAAACTCATCGTTTCCTCAAGAAATCGATCTCATTTCCCAAGATTGTTTTGTGCACGTTAACACAAGCAGTGGTGTTTGTGTGTGTGGTGATCACCAGTGAGCTGGAGGTGTCCCTGCTGGTGCTGCCGTTCCCGTATGTCCCCGAGCTGCTCAAGCTGTTCAGCAGCTACATCCAGCAGGACCTGGAGGTGGAGCTCGTCTGCCGCTGCCTCTTTTTCCTGCTCAAGTAAGCCCCGCCCAGCACCACGCCATGGAAAACATCAAATACAAGTTCTTTGGCTGTTGACGTGGACACATGTGTCCAGATCTGACCATGTGTCCAGATCTGACACATGTGTCAGATGTTGTACAGATGTGTCAGATCTGGTGGCTAACTGATGAGCTGAAGAATTTTTTAAGGAGTCAAAAGCAGAAACAGAATCGAGTCAGTAAATTAAAATCAAGAGCAGCTCAATAAGTGCCCAGAACTAGTTCCAGTGTAGAATCAGACTTTAGTGTGTTCCCATCACAGGAACTTTGTTCACAACACAAATATTTATCTTTTTTTTTAACCTCCATTTCCTTTGCATGAAACTGGGTCAAAGCAGAGAACTCGGGCAGAGATCGAACCCAGAAACAGCCCAGTTAGGGAGGACCTACAACCAGTATGTTGCCATACTGGGATTATTGGAAAGATGTTTGCTGTGAGTGAGTCGGAGAGTCGTGCTCCAAGTTTCTCTTCAGTTCGTGTCACAGAGTTGTTGCAGGGTCTTCAACCTTTCACATTATTTTCTGTAATTGTAGAGTGCTAGAGCTTCACTGTGAAACCTGCACAGGAGCTTCTGTGCACCACAGTGCACGTGAGGCTGCAGCTCCACCTGCACGCCTCTAAGAGTCACTGATGATCAACAACCAGCAAGTCGTGCCAGTTTAACATTTCAGCTGGCAGCAGTCTGTGTTGGGGTTCGGCCTCGTCCAACACTAAACCACATTTCTGCTGACTAGCTCTAAAAATGGCCGACTTAAGTTTTTTTTTCTTTTCAGCTCAGGCAGCCATCTTGAAATTTTGATTTGGCATCAGTGTGTGATAGAGCACGTTGTCAGCTACAACTTCACCAAACTTCAGCTCTGTATGTGTAAAAATGACTGAGTTCAAGCATTTAAAAAGTAGCGTTGTCGGCCATCTTGGATTTTTGATTGTGATGCAGCAGTTGATGGAAACGTTCTCACCACACCAAGTGTCAGCTCAGTATCAGTAAAATTAGCTGATTTATAGTATTTTTCCTTTTTTGCTCAGGCGGCCATCTTGGATATTTGATCTGCATTAAGAATTTATAACAACTTGCTCTCAGCTACAACCATACTAAATTCCAGGTCAATATCTCAAAGAATCACTGAGTTATAGTCAATTTTGTGTTTGCTGCGGTAGCTGTGGCAGCCATCTTGAGTCAAAATGGCTCCAAAAGTTAATATTTTCTAGAGATACATGTGATGATTACATTCTGTGAGTTTCAAACAAATGCAACGAGCTGCTCCTCAGATGCGCTGCTAACAGACAGAACATCTAAATTTGCATGTACAGTACTCTCTCACTACTTCACAGTTCGTTTTTTGCGAACTCGTTCTATCGCAGTTTTTCAAAATAAGAGCTGACATGACACACAACTGGCTGATTGATGGATGAGCCGCACGATCAGCATGACATTTTTATTTAAAATGAATTATTTTAAATTATGTAGCACCTGCTGCACCTTTGTGCAGCCACGCTGCAGGAGAAACTTCCTCTGCAGCTCCTCCGTCCTCCTCTGTGATCTCCGTTCTGCTGTGGATCACTGAACTGCTCCCCTGTCTCTGAGGGAGAGTCCAGCTCTGCAGAGGAAACTCACTTCAAGCTCCTGGATCCACGATCTCATTCTTTCAGTCTCTACAGAGTTCATGACCAGAGGTGAGGGGAGGAACGTAGACCGACCAGTAAACAGAGAGCTTTGTCTTACAGCTCAGCTCCCTCTTCACCACAACAGACCGGCACAGAGTCCACAGTACTGCAGACGCTGCACCAATCCATGTGTGAGTGTCACGCTCCATTCTTCAATCACTCATGAACAAAACCCAGCGATACTTGAACTCCTCCACTTGAGGCAGAACCTCGACCTGAAGAGAACAATCCACCCTCGGATGGACTGGTGCAGCATCTGCAGTATTGTGGACTCTGTGTCGGTCCGTTGTGGTGAAGAGAGAAAACTACAAAAATGTGGACAAAAGTTGTAACTATCAGAAAAAGCTAAACGTAAAAAAGGCAATAGTAATGAAGAGCTAAGAAAAAGTATAAAATAGGAAAGGGTCAGAAGTTTCAGGAGTTTCACTTGTTGAGAGTTGTGATGTGAGCAGTTCTGATTCCATGGTTTTCAGGATCCACTTGGGTCTGGTCACCAGTAACCAGGTGCTGCTGTCCGTCATCGACGAGCTCAGGGTCAATACGCTCTCCAGAGTGCGCCAAATCAGAGTGAGTAACATCTGCAGAGGAACAGTGGTGTGTCTGGGACCGTTGTGTCGTCTCCTCACGGTGTCCTCTGTTTCAGGACGTGATGGGCTTCAACAGCGCCGCCCTTCACTTCCTTCAGCGCCGGATCGAGAGCAAAGAGGACGTGATGTTCTTCACTGACGCTACGGGCCGGCTCAGCGACAACAAGAGGAAGAGGAGGAAACGGGAGAGAGCACTTCTGACCCTGGCTTGACTCTTCTGAACGTTGATTTTATTCCTAAAGATTAACACACACACTCACACACCCCCGTGTCCCCCCAGCTGTGGTTCAGGCCTGATGGAACATGACGCATTTCATTTGTTTCCTCCCAGTTCAGCTTTTCTAAATAAACCTGACAGAGCTGTGCACACGCAGCCGTCTGTAAAATGTGCACGTCTTTGTTTTTATACGTGCGCGTCACGTTTGAAGCAGAGCTCCATTCATCTTCACACAGAACGGAGCTGTTGGAGGTGGGCCCCAACCTGCTGGACTCACCTGAACGTCCGACCACTTGGTGTCACCCGCCCCCCCTGGAACCAGAGGGGTGCTTGAACTTCAGCTGCATGTATGATCCTGGTAGACCTGGCATGCGTGTTTATTTCCTGACCGTCTGTGAAGAATGAGGTGTTCAAAACTCTGGCTCCTCCTCCCTGTTGGAGTTTTGTGCTGCAGACGATAAAAAGAAAAGAGTTGAGGATTTGAAATGAAAATGAGGAGAGGCAGCAGCTTTTTACGAGGCTGGGTTTAGCCTCCAGCCTGTAAATGTCACACACGCCAAAATAAAAAATTCTTGAGGAAAGATCCCGGGTCGCTGTGACACGTGACCAGCGCAGAGCTGGAAACATAAAGTGACAGATGTGCACATGTGGTCATTGACACCAAAATGTGTGAAAGTGACACTGTCGACCTTTATTTGTTATTTTAAATGTACAGATGTTTTTGTGAAACACTCGGACCTGTTCTGAACTTTACTCCTCATGGAACAAACTTTTTCTTAAAGTGGGTTGAAAAAGTTCTTGTTGCCTCACAAGCCGGACTTTAGTCCATGTTCAGGTTGATTATAAGTAATGAACCTACACAAGAGGCCTCACATCAAGTTGTGGGGGGATGTTACTTTTAAATATTTGTAAAACTGATCAGACTGAAAAAAGGAGCGAGCAGTTCAAAGGTTTGGGTGGTGAAGACGGCACCAAGTCTCTTCTGGAACATCTTCATCTAACCACTGGAGTTATTGCTCCAGATCCTTGGAGCTGGATGGTTCTCATCACACAGGGGTTCTCAGCTGGATGGTTCTCATCACACCGGGGTTCTCAGTTGGAT
>NC_056510.1:47263548-47279579 GCF_014905685.2 Nematolebias whitei | reverse complement strand
CACCGGGGTTCTCAGTTGGATGGTTCTCATCACACCGAGGTTCTCAGTTGGATGGTTCTCATCACACCGGGGTTCTCGGATGGTTTAAGTTTGTACCGGGTCATTTTTTCATTCAACCTTTATTTCTACAGGTTATTGTCATTGAGCCTCGAGGACTCAGAAGAACAAAGACTAGGTGAGGTACGTCAGACAAAGGTATAAAAACATAAAATGAAAAGGAAGTGGAAGAAAAATAAAAATGAAACAAACAGGTACACTATGAAGTGAAATATATGGATATTTAAGATTTTCTTCATATTTTGCAACATTTCTCAAGTCTTCATTTCCAACCAACTTCCTAGTCGCAGCTGGTGAAAAACATTGGTGCAGCATGATAGTGCCACCACCATGCTTCACTGTGGACATGGTTTTTCAGCACAGTCCTTGATGGCCAACACGTTCAGTTTTACTCCTCTGATCACAGCTTTTCCTTCCACGTCTGGGGAGTTCCCAGTAAGTTGACCTTTTGTTTATGTACAAGTATTTCATCTGCTCTTGATTCTGGGTTTTTTAGAACAACTGTCAATCTACTGACATGAAACTGTCCCCACAGGCAGCTCATGATGTGCCTTCTAAAGGCCATGGAGTGTGGAACATTTGGACTTAGCAGAACTATGTTCAAGCATGACTTTTTACACTAGATGGCAGTGTTGTTCTTCCAGAGCCAGGTCTCCAGCTGGTCTAATCCAGCTCCATGCTCAGACTACACCTGCTACACAGCTCGTCTGTACGGGTGGAGACGGAACAGTCCTGCCGACCACAAGTCAAAGATATTGTGCCAGAGGAAGTCATCTGTGTGCAGCATGCTGTGTAATCCCTGACAGCTTTGTTCTAGAGCTCGTTTTACTTCAGTTGCATGGTTTACTGGTATAAAAATAAAAAAAGTCATTTACCTGGATACTTTCAGGTAAAGGCTTCACTTTCACTGGAGTTGCTGCTTTTGTCCGAGTGCTCCCAATGTGCAGCAGTCCACCCAAAACATCTTTGTTGTTTCAGAGCCTCTAATGACAGACTTTGATGGACAGGAGGCTGTGTTTCATGTTGAGGTTTATAATGCTGTAAGCATCCGGTGCACATCACGACACCGTCTGCAGTGTGTGACTCGTGCTGACTTGCCTGGTGACGTCTTGTCGCCCCTGAAGGTGATATGAGCTAAAAATGTCCTGGCTGAGATGGAACTCATTTTCCAGCTCCTCTGCTCGCGGTCGGACAACAAACGGTCTGACCCGAGCAGAGTCGAATAACAAGCGGCATATACACATATTACAACTCTCATGACTATCATAATAACTACAGAAAGGTTTGTATGGACCACATGGTTTACACACACGTATGTGTGTATATATACATGCATATATATATGTATGTATAAAAAAATACATATATATATACATACATACATATATGTATATATTACATTTCTATCTGATCAAGATACTCAAAGGACTTTGCAATCTGTGCCTCATTTACCTGTTCATACAGCTCTACTAGATCTCTACAAAGAATAATCAGTGCTTTAACACATATATAAATATATGTATGCATATATATGATATACTTCACTTATACTTCTCTTCCGGTAAGCTGATGGACGGCAGCTCCCTCCAGCTTCTCGGCAGTGTACCTGTACACTGTGCAAGTGTACCTTTGTCCCCCGAACTGGACCAGAACCGAACCGAGGTGGCTGTGGGGGACTTTGTCTTCAACAGAGCCGGTCTCAGCTTCAAAGAGCAGCCCGTTACTTATAAATGAAGGACTGTCCACCTCCGCAGAATTGCTGTGTTCGCCTGGAGGAGACGCTCTGATGCTTTGAAGCGCCGCCAGAACCCGACCGGAGCAGAACCGGGCCAGGGACAACTTCAGCCTCTTTGTCTCTTGTGCTGTGGAGCGCCAGAGCCGGACTGGAGCAGAACCGGACCGGACCAGTGACGACTTCAGCCTCTCCGGTCAGTCTCGTAGTTTTCACCGGGGGTGCCTCTCGTGCTGTCGGGTGCGGAGGTGACATGCAGAGAGGCGGAGGAGCAACATGAAGGAGCAGGGCTGCGTGGTGCTTGAGAGAAGTTCGGAGTTTGAATCGGAGTTGCTGCAGGCCTCCATCCAAACTCACCTGGATAATAATTATTTTTATTCCGGATCACGCTGTTGTCCCCTGTTGATCTGAAACGAGCTAGGATCATGTCTTTCACTTCAGGAGGATTTTCTGGCACCTCGCTCTGTTATTTGCTGCAAATTATCTGTTTCTGTTTCGGCCTGTTGATTCTGGACCCAGCTTCTGTTTCCCATGGGAGCATCCATCCATCTTCACTGGGGGGCCGGAGCCCCCCTCAGCCCAACTCAAACTGCAGTTGGGCCACCTCGTCGGGTTTGTTTGCCCATTTGAACTGTGACGTTTTATGGTCTGAGACTTTTCTGCATCATTCATATTATTGTCACTATTTTCAGTTCTCAGATTATGTGGAGTCACTGAATCTTGTTAATACACCTGAATCTGTCCATCACTGCAACTTTCACTATTTTTGGGTTCTGAATGATCGCGTCCTCATTAATGTTTCTCATGGTTCGATTATGGGGACTAATTGTCACACTGTTAACTCCTGTAATTACACATCAGTCACGAAGAACTCAAGAAAATGTTTGATAATAATGTTGTTACTGCTCTCAGGGATTCAGCCCAACCCTGGACCCCCACTAATTACAGCACACCAAATGACTTTAAAAACGTGCCTGGGCTTCATTTTCTGCATGTAAATGCTCGTAGCCTTCTGAGAAAACTTGATGCTTTGAAAATTCTGATCAGTTCTTCTGTGGCAGATGTAATCTTCATCTCTGAAACCTGGCTCAACAAATCTGTACTCAATAATGACCTGACAATCAATGGATTTAACATCTACCGCTGTGATCGTCAAAAAAGGAGGAGTGGAGTTGCTATTTACATCAGAGATTCTCTGGTTTCTAGTCCTGTGTCTGCTAAAACAATTCCAAACCAATTTGAGACCTTAGCTGTAAACATCACTTTGAATGGAGGCCAGATTTTAACTGTAGTCTGCTGCTACCGCCCACCCTCAGCAACACCTGAGGCTCTGTCCTCCCTAAAATCCTTGATTTTTCAACAAAAAAACAAAACCCCATTTCTTGGTAATTTAAAATTCAAAGAGATCCTTTTGGCAGATTTCAACATTGACTGGGGTAAGTCGACCCCCCCCCCCCCCCCTGTAATTCAAGGAATGTTGCCTGTCTCTCAATGTAACCCAACTGATCGACTCTTCCACTAGAACAAACAAAATCCGTCCTGAAAAATCCTCCATCTTAGACCTATTTCTAACTAATATGCCTCACAAATTCCCTGGTACAGGTGTATTTTCCAATATCTTGAGTGATCATTGTGTGACAGTGGCTTTGAGAGATATTAAACTTCCACCTTCTAAGTCCAGATTAATTCAAAAAAGGGATCTGAAACATTTTTGTGAACAGTCATTCCTCTGGGATCTGTCTCACTTTGACTGGCATCATATTCTGTTAACTGATGACGTGAACTCCGCTTGGAACTATTTTCATAATAGTTTCATTTATTTTGTGAACAAACATGCTCCTTTTCATCAGTTCAGAATAAAGGGACGAGACAGCCCCTGGTTTACTCCAGAGCTAGCTGACCTCCTGCACATGAGAGATCATCTTTGGGCCGCAGCGAGAAAATCTGACTCAGACACTGATTGGTTGAGTTTTCGACAGATGAGGAATAAATGTACAACTGCTGTCAAAGCTACAAAACACAACTATTTCTTATCTCAGACCTCCAAAAATCTAAATGACCCTAACAGATTCTGGAAAACCATCAAATCTCTCTCAGGCACCCCCCAATCATCTGACCTCCCATCACAACTTCTCATTAACTCTTCTCCTGTGTCAAATCAGCACAAGATCCTGAACTGTTTCAACAAACATTTTGTTCTTCTAGTTCTTTATTTGACACAGTTACTAATGGAAGATCAGCCACTTCACTTAATAACCAAACTTCTACAAATCAAATCCCTCCTACAAGTCAATCCTCAGTTAATCACAGCTTCTCTTTTTTTCCATTCTCAGTCAGTGAGGTCAATAAACTGTTAAAAGATCTTGATCCTAAAAAATCTGCAGGTCCAGATGAACTTCCACCTTATTTCTTAAGGCTGGCTGCTCATGTCATCACAGTCCCTGTGACCCACATCTTCAATCTCTCCATAAGACAAAACTCCATCCAGACACTTGAAAACAGCCTTTGTTCTTCCTGTGCTGAAGAGAGGTGACCCCCCCTCACTGAACAACTATGGACCGATCTCTAAACTCTGCATTTTAGCCAAGGTTCTAGAAAAACTGATAAACTCTCAAATCAAAAATTACCTGGACTCATTTAACATCTTACCTCCACATCAATCTGGTTTCAGGAAACAACACAGCACAACCACTGCTTCACTGAAGGTTCTTAATGATGTTGTTGAAGCACTGGATGCTAAAGATTATTGTGCTGCACTTTTCTTAGACCTGTCTAAAGATTCTGACACTGTGGATCAAAACATCTTGTGTCATAAGCTCTCAGAAATTGGTTTCTCAGAACACACCATTGGTAGGTTCTCTATCTTTCAGACCGGAGGCAATGTGTTCAACATAATGGTACTTCCTCCAATTATTTAACAGTCAACAATGGTGTACCACAAGGCTCAGTCTTAGGACCCACCCTCTTTACAATCTACATACATAATGTAGGTAAAAACATCCCTAATGCATCCATACATTTCTATGCTGACGACACAGTTGTTTATTGTCGAGCTAAAACTGTTGCTAAGGCTTTCCAGCTTTTGAAATCTGCATTCAACTACATCCAGACTGATTTGTTCCACCTCAAACTTGTCCTAAATGCCGACAAAACCAAAGGGATGCTTTTTTCAAATAGGAAGTTGGTCCCAGCAGTTCTTCAAATGGTGTCCCCATTGAGTTTGTTGATTCCTATAAATATTTGGGTATCTTGGTCGACTCACATCTCTTTTAAGCTCCATGTGGAAAACTTGTTAAAGAAACTGAAAGTTAAACTGGGTTTCTTTTTCAGAAACAGATCCTGTCTAACCCTGAATGCTAGAAAACGCCTTGTATCTGTGACTTTCCTTCCCTCCATTGATTACGGTGACATTATTTACATGAACGCTCCTACAAGAACCCTGCAGATGTTGGATGCTGTCTATCATGGTGCACTAAGATTCATAACTGGCTGTGATTATCGTACCCACCACTGCACCCTGTATTCACTGGTTAACTTGACATCATTAACTTCACCCAGACTCTCTCACTGGTACATTTTCATCTTTAAATCACTTCTTGGTCTGCTGCCTTCATACATCTCCTCCTACATGTCTCTGTGTGAGTGCAGCTACGGCGTGTGCTCTCAGGACATTATTACCTGCAGTGTTCCCTCAGTGAGGACTGAACTAGGCAAAAGGGCCTTCTCCTACTCTGCTCCTGTTTCCTGGAATATCTTGTAAAAAGATCTGAAGCTCTCAACCCTGACCTCTCTAAGTGGCTTTAAGAATCTGTTGGACTCCTGGCAGGGACCAATGCAGACATGTTCCTGTTTTTAGTTTTCTACATTCACCTTAGAATCTAGCTGGGGGGTTTTTTTTTGTTACCTTTTTCTTTTAGCCATCCTATTTGTAAAAGAACAAACAAATAAAAGAAAACTGCAGTATGACTTTTTATAATATTTTATTGTTGTTACTGTTGTCCATTGTTGTCATCTTTCTTTGTTGAAATCAGGTCTCTCTTGTAAATGAGTCCTCGAGGCTCAATGGGATTACCTGTCTAAATAAAGGTTGAATTGAAAAAAAAAAAAAAAAAAAAGATCGAAAACACTTTTTTTATAGATTCTCCACCAGGAAACAACGCTAGGAGCTCATGTGTAGGACGTAACAAAAAGGAGACGGTGAGACATCCTGATAACTTTCTCCAGCGTCCCAAGATACCTGCTAGTTTGTTCCAGACATTCTGGTGAGTGTCTAAATTCAGTTCTATTTCGTATAAGCTTCGCCCTTTAAGGCTGTCGCTGATGGGTTTATCCCGATATGCCAAGCATTGCACTGAAAAATTTAGTCCACGCCCACCTGCTGTGTGGGCCCCACTTGGTCTGTTTAAATTACGTTAAGAGCGGGAAATCGGCTCCCATTTTTTCTTCAGCGAGCTAATTGCACTGTCAGAAGAACGAAGAAGGAAAGTTGTGTAGATGACCAACCTTTGTTAAGAATGCTTGGCCCGGCACGTCGACCTCCGGTCGTCCGGTGAGCTCTTCTCCCCGAGGAGAAGCTGACGAGCAGTCTTGTTTCAAGGTAAGCGCCGAGGAATATTTCTCAGTGACAGGTTGCTACACGATGGACAACGCCATCTTGTAATTTTCCTCTTATCGCCGACCCTCGGAGCGAATCGGATGGTTCCTCCGGGACAGGCGGCGCTCAGCTGCAGCCCCCCGCTGCTCATTCCCTCCTGGAGAGCGTAGTGTCGGTGGAAGGGGGCTGAGCGAATGCTCACCCCATCCCACCTCATTTCGCATCGGCGATCACACTACTCCCGGCCGACGGCGCTCTCTGGGGTTGCCCGGCGTAACCCAAGAGGCGGCTGACATGACGGGACCTTTTTTACATCCCACGCCTTTTCCCGCCAGTTCAGATGATCCGGCGGGAAGGTTGTTTACTGGGTTCCATTCCGGCTCACCGTCTTGATCCATATGGCCTCGTTTTCCCAACAGGACGTCCTACGGGCGAGGCCACAGACGGTTCTTTCCTGGTAGATTGGGGGGGCCAGTCTCTACAGTCCGCACCCATCTCCAGAGCAGGGGTTCACCGAGCGGAAAGTCCCTCAGTGCCCCCTGGAGCCAAGCCTGACGGAGGCTTCATCGGAGCAAGATGTTCCAGGTGGACCAGCGTCCCTTGCCTCTGGTTAGCGTAACCGAGACGGTGACACCGCTCTCCAACTGAGCTCACCAGCATGCGTTCCAGACAGCTGCAGCGAACAACACGTTACGCTATTGGCGTACACGTTCAGAGGCGGGAAGAGATGGTGGGCCCTCTGACCTTCGGCTCGCTCCGCTCTCGTAGCGGCTGCTTGCTAACGACGCTATCGGCCCCTGCAGTACGCTCCGTCTACAGGGCAACTGACATCATCCCCGACTGGTGCACCTCTTTTGCTGTCTGCCGCCCCGCATCGCAGCCAGAGAACGAGGTCCCAGAGGTTCTCCTGGCTCATCATTCCACCTTCCTCTTAGGAGAGCTGCAGAAGCTTTTGTTGGAGGGCCTTTTTCATCAGCGAGAGATCATTTCAAGATGCTCCACGGCTGTACAACGCCTCCCCAGCTCTGCTACGCCAGCCCCTCCCGTCAGACGTCCCCGGCATCCGGAAGTTCATTTTTTCCCGGTTTTCGCCAACAGGGGGCCCTCTAGGACAACAAACAGAGCTCAAGGGAGGATAACCAGGTGTCGGTTTGCTGGAGGTGTGTTGATGACACGAGATGTGGAATAACATAATTTTTTGATGAAGTGTCTGCCAGGCTGTCAGCATGGATGATCTGACAAGTGGCCCCATCACACACACTCATCACGAATGAGCCTTTTAAGGTTGTTTTCATTCACTGCCAGCTGTGCCAACACGTGCTCCCGCGGCATGAAAGCACGCACGCAGCTCTCAGCGCCCGCCGTTCACGTCAACGTTAACGTGAGACCATGGTACGAGCCCAGTAACGTATCTCGCTCTCGGCAGGAGCGACATGCGTTTTCATCTCAGTGGTGTCAAACGCGCGCTCCCGCGGCGTCAATATTTTCACAAGCCTCACAGCGGCTCCGTTCCTTCATCCTCGAAGAAGGTTTTTTTCTGAATTAATACTGAAGCTCGTGGAATCACTCAAAAGCTCACGTGATTCGCAGCCAAGAATGAACGTGTTTTCTGCAGACCGAGCCCAATGGTAACCTCGCCCCACCGATGCCGCACGCTGCTTCCTGACCGCACCAGCATCAAAAGCGCGCTCCCGCAGCAATCCTGGCTTAAGGCGTCGCATGAATGAGGGCGCGCACACATGACTCTTGAGGGCACGTCAGCTCATACGTGCACCCGCTCCCCGAGCGTTTACACGGAGCAGCTGCACACAACGTGAGCACAACACATGAGCTGTGTCCCACAGCATCAGCAAACACACAAATGATTTGCATGCTCGGGGGCTCGCATTCTTTCTCCTTCAGCGCGCACCAGCTCACATCAGCATGCATGCGAGTTTCACAGCATAAACGCGTGCCCGCTTTATAACTTTATAAACGAGTGGCAATGAGCGCGCGCTCCAGACGGATAGGCGAACCGTTTTCATCCGGGGATTCACGCTGTAGTACAGCTCAAACCTGGTGCGGAAGAACTCTAATGATGTTTTCTGTCATTTCTGAACAGATCTCGTCCCCTCTCGCAGAAGCTCAGGAAATTCTGATTTAAATGTAATTTTCCAGAGTCTCAGAAGGAGAGGAAAACGCAGGGTTCCTCTCTCGTCACTCCCTGGTCCCAACGATCTGGAAAGATGAGATTTATTCTAGATTTGTCAATTTTGAACTGTGAGAAACAACACTCCATTAATGTGCCCGAGCCGCTCTGCAGCCGCCGCACAGAGCAGGGAGGAGGATGCTGCTTTATCTGGACACCTGCTGCTGCTGAGCAGTTTGTACAGACAGGTGGCAGCAGTGCAACTCACGTGAACCGGTTGAGTGATCTCAGCTGTTTCCGTCAGCAGACCTTTTTTTTAATTTTTATTTATTTTTTTATTAGAACAATACAAACACAAAGAGACATACAAAAGCAGTCACATGACAACCTCACAATCAACAAACCCTTCAGAAAATATACATACAAAAAACCTCCCCAACAATATGCCGAGCGAAACCACAACATCTTAGTGCATTTTAAAAACTATTAACAACAAATTATAGGCGAGTAATCAGGGATAGAAAAATAATATCAACATCACAATAAAATAAAAAATAAAAAACGTGGGGATTATACCAACTTAAATTCTGATATTATTGAGAAAAGTTTGACTGCTGGGGCTGTATTAATTTTTTTCAAAGATTTACAAAATAATAATAAATCATTTTTTAATGCTTTTACAGCTGGAAGACATTTTGTAAAACGACATTTATGAATGTAAAATTTTGCAAACAGTATAATATTATTAATCAAATATTTAACTTTTTTATTTCTTATTGAAATTCCAAATTTTATTCCATTCCAGGAAAATGATTCAACTTGAACCGTCAGCAGACCTATATCACACATGTCAGATTTCACAGAGGCACACACATTTAACGAGCTGTGGGGGCACTGTGGTTCTCCACACAGCAGCTCATTTAAATGTTTTTGGAGTGTCGCATGTTTTTTTTTTTAATGTGATTCAACACTTGCCTTGAGCTGCAGAATCATCAGGGTACATCTCATGTATTCTGAACAGGGGGCGGATGTGATGTCCAAAGACGGTCCTTTGTGGCACAGGGACCTGGGACCTTCCACCCAGAGCTGATGGCTCAGACACGGCAGAAATCCTGCGAGCACCTGTGGATGTGTAGCAACACGAGAGAACGCTCAATGTCAACTATAATTATCGTGGAGCCACGGGACGATCCACTGCTGGGGTGGACGTGTCTGCTCACAGCCTGTGGTCGTAATGCTTTTTCACCTCCCCCTCTCCCTCTGATATCACGGTTTTCTGAACCGAGCTCAGGAGGAGGGACTGACAGCTCCTCTGTCCCAAGTGCGTGAACGCATCATGGTTCCCAGGCCTACGACATTTGTTATCGGGACGCTCGTGGAACCTGCCGTGGAGGGAGAACGCTCTCCTCCAGGCGGGAGGAGCGATCAGGAGTTAATCAGAATAGGCCTGCAAGGGGCGTGACGGTGCAATGAGCTGTTGCTGAGAACTAGGAAGAAACTGTGCGTGAGTATTATGATAAAACTTTGGTAAGTCCGTATTTATTTAAATAAAAACTGTTTAATTAAATATAAGATCATTAAGAAAGTCCTAAATATTACTAACTTTTTCATTCAATCAAACAAACTGGACGAGGAGACTTTGGAGAGCCTGGAATTGTTTGTTGACAAGTGTTTTTACAGCTTAGTCATGGGTAAATCTAAAGATTCATCCGGTGCTGCTAGCGATTCAGCTAACATCCCCACTGCTAAGCGGCATCGACAGGGAAGCTCAGACAGCGTTACGACACCGCCTCCTGATAATACAGGCTTCAAGGAGATATTAGAATCAATTGACCAGAAGCTAACTAGCTTGGACGCCCGACTAGCGTTGGTAGAGATGTTGCATAAAGAGTTTCAAGGACTCAGGGAGTCTTTAGAATTTAGCCAATAACAGGTAGCATTACTTGCTAGTGAAAATCAGGAGCTGAGAGGGACAGTTAAACAACTCACCGAGGAGATGACGCTGCTATCCGGGGATAATAAAAAAATAAAAGAATCGATCCTGGATATCCAAGCCCGGAGCATGCGGGATAACCTCGTCTTCTCGGGAATACCGGAGCGAGCGGACGAGGTCCCTGAGGCCTCCGTCCGTGACTTCTTCCAGAACCAGCTGAAGTTGCCGAGTGACGCGGTTAATTCCATCACTTTTCACCGAGTCCACCGCCTCGGAGGTAAGAAGCCTGGAAACAATCGGCCACGGCCGATTGTAGCTAAGTTTGAGCATTATAAACAGAAAGAACAAGTAAAAAGCTGAGGTAGGGAACTGCGTGACACGAACTACAGCATGAATGACCAATTCCCTGCAGAAATTCTGAGTAGAAGGCGCGTTCTGTTCCCGATTAGGAAGAAAAATATAAATGAGGGCAGAAGAGCTACGGTGGCTGTGGACAAACTCTACATCAATGGTCAGCTGTTTAGAGATCCAGAGGTTACTCCCTGGCTCTATTAGTAATATAAATAAGGTAAGTATGATTTTCAGTTGCTAATTTTACTTAAAATTTATTAGCAATAATATATATTCATATTACTTTCCAGATGTATATGTAATTGTTCAGCATAGCTCGGTTGGTGGGTTACACAGATGGTGGTGGTACACGGTGGCATGGCACTTAATATGGTAAGGGGGTTCTTTTTTTATTTTTTCTTCTTTCTTTTATCTTTACGTGTTTATTATCATTTCACTTTCTTTTTTTTGTCTCTATTTTTCTGACTCAACAATTATTAGCACACAGGCACAAAGGCTTATATATATATCCATATACATACATACAAATACCTCATAAAGGAATACATCCACGATTTACCTTCAAAAACAGCACTTAGTTTATCTATAAATCATAAATAATCAATCATTAAGGATTATGTTATTGTCTGGGTATTTTACTGTTTTTGATAATGGGTGTGGTTTAATTATATTTTCACAAGCACAAATATGGGCATCTATATGTCACATGGAATATTAATGGAGCCGGTAGCCAACATAAAAAATATAGAATCTTTAACCAGATTAAAAGATTAAAGGCAGATGTTGTATTACTCCAAGAAATTCATAAATTACCGTCAACTGTGGATGAGCTAAAATCTCCTGAGTTTCCTCATGTATTCTCAGCCTGCTATAACTCAAGACAGAGAGGAGTAGCAATATTAATACATAAAAATGTGAACTTCACAATATTAGACACAGTTATGGACCCGCAAGGTAGATATATAATATTAAAATTATCCATACTCAGCCAAAAATATTGTATTGTTAGCTTATATGGGCCAAATGTGGACGATGCTGCTTTTTTTCATGATCTCTTCTCTACTCTATCAAATCACATGGATTGCTCGCTGGTACTGGGAGGTGATCTTAACTTTGGTCTAGATAACAAAATAGACAGGCTGAATGCAGTAGGAGCTCAACGCAGTTGGCAATCCATAAATGTAGTTAGACAGCACATGAGTGATTATGGACTCTGCGATGCATGGCGGTCTCTTCACCCTAATAGTAAAGAGTATTCTTTCTTTTCACATGTGCATCACTCTTACTCTCGTCTGGATTATTTTATAATCAGCAACTCATTGCTGACCAACATTTCAGACACTAAGATACACCCTATTGCTGTCAGCGATCATGCACCAGTTACTTTAAATTTAGATAATAAGAAAGAAATCCCAAAAAGTATAAACTGGAGATTAAATACCTCACTGCTTATGGACGAAGAATTTATACAATACTTTAAAAATGAATGGACATCGTATTTAGAGTTTAATGACTTGCCAGGTACATCAGCATGTACACTCTGGGAGGCTGGGAAAACAGTTATGAGAGGGAAAATAATATCCTACGCAACAAACAAAAAGAAAAAAGAAAAGAAACGTATTGAGGAATTAGAGAAATCTATCAAATTATTAGAAAGTTTACAAGGAGAGGAAACAGAAAAAACTGCACAAGATAAAATTAGAACTAAATGAATGTATTGACAAAAAAAACAAATTCTTAGTACAAAGACTTCGCTTGGAACATTTTGAACACAGTAATAAATCCGGTAGCTTTTTAGCTAATCAACTCAAATTAAATAAAGAAAAAACGTCTATATATGGTATTAAAGACACAAATGGTAACATAACTTATGACGAGGAAAAAGTAAATAGTGTTTTTAGAGATTTCTATAAAACTCTATACACTCCACAAATAAATCCAACAGATGAAGATATTAATCAATTCTTGGAGAGAGTAATACTTCCAAAACTAGACAGTAGTCAATCTTCAGAACTAGACTCACCATTAACATCAGATGAGCTTCGTGAAGCCATTAAAAACATGCCTAATAAGAAATCTCCAGGCCCAGATGGATATCCAGCAGAATTTTATAAAGAGTTCTGGAACATCCTGGAACCAATATTTCACAGAATGCTACATGAGTCAGAAGAAAATGGCAGGTTTCCAACACATATGAATTCAGACAACATTAGTCTACTATTAAAACCAGGCAAAGACCCAGTACTACCTACCAGTTTTTTTTTTCGTTTTTTTTTCATCTAGCCTTTATTTATCCAGGTTAGTCTCATTGAGCCACGAGAACTCATTTTCAAGAGAGACCTGTTTAGGGAGCACATGGTGGGGTTAAGGGCCTTGCTCATGGGCCCAGAGTGGGGCGAATGAGGGTGGGGGCAAGTGTGGGTGTTTCACCTACCCCACCCACAATTTTTGATGTTGTCGGGGGCCGGGGTGTGAACCGGCGATCTTCGGATCACAAGCCCACCTCTCTAACCTCTGCGCCACCATTCCCCACAAGTTATCGCCCCATCTCTCTTATCGCTCCCGGTGCTTCCTGGCACTGTCGGCGGTTGGGCGGGTGCTCTTGGCCGGGTCGTCCTGGTGGGGTTTGGCTTCATCTGGTAGCGGGCTGACTGCGGTTTGTGGGGGTCCTGGCGGCCCTCGGGTGTGTAGGCTGCTGGTACTGCTTCTGGCGGCCCTCGGGGCTCTGTCCCTCTCTGGTCTGGAGCTCAGCGGGCCTGGCGGTCGGTCCAGATGGAGAGGTGTCTTGGCCTCAATCCCTGGGTGGACCTTGGGGAGCTGGGGGGGGAGCTGTTGGGTCAGTGGGGGAGCTGACTCCCTGTGGGAGCATTTGCTCTCACAGTTATATTTCTCCCCATCCCTCAACATGCACCTCCACCCTCTTCATTTCAATTCCACACATTTAGGGTTGTTTGGGCTCGGGTGTGCTGCAACAATTTTACATCTCTGTTGACCATAGCCACCTGGGACTCAATTTTATTGTACACCTTAGACATTCATTCATAACATCCTCATGACATTCACATATCTTTGTGTATATTTCTCATATTTTGGAGTCTTACTTTGTCTTTTCCTTCTTTCTATCCTATTATAAAAAAATAAAAAATAAAAAAAAACTACACTAGATAATCACTAGAATAAATATTTCATAATAATGGTGTGGAGAGGATGGCTGTAAGGGGAGAAGGGAGGCCATCTAAAAAAAAAAAAGAATAGGCCCGCACCTGTGGTCTGGCCGCTGTGCGAATCTTTTTGAGAGGATGGATCTCTCTCGAGATGTAGTGCATACGATTCAGGATTCACGTGCTGCAACCATCACAGTGCTGTTCACATCAAGTGGTCAGTTTTTCAGTGCTGCTGTACAAAGAGAGGTGTAGAGGCAATTTCATGTTCACTAGGTGGTGTGCCGTCCTTTCTGCAGCAGCTGATGGGCAGAGATCTGGCGTTCAGCTCGTGTAAAACGTTCACTGCGGCCATCTCTTCCTGTCACGAAATTTTTGAGACAGAACAGCTTTAATCATCTGCTGATGAAACGTTTTGTAAAAGGTGTACAGAGAAGGCATAGAGGCCACTTCATGTCCACTGGACGACATGCTGTCCTTTTTCTGCAGCAGTCGATGGACAGAAATCTGGTGTCCAGCATGATTATCGTATGCTGCAGCCATGTTTTCTTCTTGTCTCGAAGTTGTCGGAGACAGAACAACCTTTAATCATCCTCTGACGGAGCATTTTGACTCAGATTGAAATAGCAGCTGTGGGCCTGTTTGTGACACGAGAAAACGCTCAGTGTCAATTATGGTTTTCTCTGAGCCCACGAGACGAACCACCACTGGGGGTGGATGCATTTGCTAACAGCCCATGGCCCAAAATGCTTCTGTACGTGTTTTTTCCTCCACCTCCTCTGATTTTACGGTTCCTGAACCGAGTTCAGGAGGAGGGATTGACAGCTCTCCTGGTGGCCCCCGAACGCGTGAGCACACTATGGTTCCCAGTCCTGCAACGCCTGCTGTCGGGGCGCCCGTGGAAACTGCCTTGGAGAGAGGACGCTCTCCTCCAGGCTGGAGGAGCGGTCAGGAGTTACCCAGAAATAGGCCAGCACCTGTGGTATGGCCGATGAATGGATCTGCTTAGAGAGGATGGGTCTCCCACAGAATGTAGTGCGCACAATTCAGGTTTCATGTGCTGCATCTACCACAGCGCTGTACACATCAAAGCGGACAGCTTTTCAGCGCTGGTGTACAGAGAAGGGTGTAGAGGCCACCTCATGTCCATTAGGTGGCATGCGGTCCTTTCTGCAGCAGCTGATGGACAGAAATTTGGCATCCAGCACGATTAAAACGTACGCTGCAGCCATCTCTTCCTGCCACGAAGGGTTCGGAGACAGAACAGGTTTTAATCATCCACCGATGAAGCGTTTTCTAAAAGGTGAACAGAGACACAGGCCTGTTTCACACCCACTTGTTCCACAGTGGGATTTAACACTGGTCCTGCAGGTCCTGATCAAAGCTCCATTTGAGCCTCTGGATCAGGTTCCAATTAAATTCTTGTCTCTTTATACAGCCCTGCTGTTGGCTTTAACATCCGCTGAGAGAGTGAGTGATTTATCTGCCCTCTCTGTCGCTCCGTCATGTCTCAGAATTCAGGCTGACGGCAGCTCAGCTGATTTAAGACCAAACCCAGCTTTTATGCCTTAAAACATCACAAGCTCTTTTAAATCAAGAGCGATATCGTTGGAGGGGTTTTTCTCTACAGAGTATTACCCGGGGACGTTGTTATGACAGAGGCTTTGATATTAAAGACAGTGTGGGGGTCAAGGTCAAGGGTCTTATTGTCATTCACATCACATGTTGTACATGAGGTGGAATGAAACTGTGTACACAGGGTCCCAGTTACAGCTAACAAAAGTATAAATGAAAGATGTGCTGAGGTTCAAATCCCATCATTCACTAAATGGAGATGTGAACTTGATGCTCAGGATGTTGAACACACACGAGCACACCTTAGAGTTCATGTGGAAAGAGTGACTGGTTGCATGAGAAACACAATGTTACACAGAAATATACCAGTTAACTGTACTGGTGCTTACATGTAAATATACCAGTTAACTATACTGGTGCTCACATGTAAATATACCAGTTTACTATACTGGTGCTTACATGTAAATATACCAGTTAACTATACTGCAGCTTACATGTAA
>NC_056510.1:47223473-47253548 GCF_014905685.2 Nematolebias whitei | reverse complement strand
TATAGAATAAAGTAATCTAATCAAGATTTGAAGTCAACATGTTATTAGATGAGCTCAAGTCATTAAAAACAAGGTAATTAACCATTTCAACTCGGAGCTTTGTAAATCAGTTAAAATGTACTTTAAAAATCAAGTGTTCACAATTTTTTAATACAACATACAGAAGGTTGATTGATTCTAAAATAATATCCTGATGCATGCTCAATAATCCAGGTAGAAAAATCCAAAAAAGTTCAATCAGGTCCTTTGGACATTCAAAAAAAAAAAAAAACAAAGCAAAAAAAATATAGAAACGTTTCGTCTCTCATCCAAGAGACTTCCTCATTCTGAGGAGCTGCATTCAGCTCAGTCTCTTAAATAGCACCTTCTTAGCAAATAACAGTGAAATGTCGGCCACATTATCTACCCCGAGAGTTCACTGTGACTTTTATCACAGTTGTTTACATTCCTCCGGATGCTAATGCTAATGAATCACTGCAGGAGCTACATGATATCATCAGCTCGCTGCAGAACAAACACCCCGAGGCTCTTTACGTGGTAGCCGGAGACTTTAACCACGTGAATCTAAAGGACTGTCTCCCAAGCTTTAATCAGCATGTGACGATTCCAACACGTGGAGACCGCACGCTGGACCGTGTTTACACGAACATAAAAGATGCATACAAAGCCGAACCCCGCCCCCACCTAGGACTGTCAGACCACATCTCAATCTTCCTGGCTCCTGCTTACATGCCCCCGCTGAGACGCTCCAGACCGGTACAAAAGAAAGTTAAATGCTGGATCCAGGACAGTGGACCCATACTGAGAGATTGTTTTGATCGAACAGACTGGCAGGTTTTCAGAGAAGCTGCTGAAAATGGAGGTTCGCTTGATCTTGACCAATACACATCCTCAGTACTGGGTTACATTAGTACATGTACTGACACAGTATCCACTATCAGAAATGTTAAAAGCTACCCAAACAGAAAACCTTGGCTGAATGCAGAGGTGCGTACCCTGCTGGAAGCCAGGAACACTGCCTTCAGGTCTGGAAACTCAGAGGAGCTGAGTAGGACAAGAAAAGAGCTGGTTGCTGGTATTAAGAGGGCCAAGGCCACATATGCAAAGAGGATCGAGGGTCAATTCATCTCACAAGACCCTCGGAGCATGTGGAGGGGCATTAAGTGCATAACAGATTATAAAGGAAGGAGGGAACAATGCCCCAAAGACCCATCTCTGCCTGATGCCCTCAACAAGTTCTATGCACGCTTTGAAGACCCGAACAGACCACCCAGCACCAGACTCACCTCACCACCGGATGAAGAGCATCTCAGCGTGACCTCAGCAGAAGTAAGGAGCACCTTTAGGAGGATTAATCCGCACAAGGCAACTGGCCCAGACAACATCCCTGGAAAAGTGTTGAAGGAATGTGCTGATCAGCTCTGTGAGGTGCTGGCAGACATCTTTAACACCTCACTCACCCTGGAGACAGTTCCCACCTGCCTGAAGACTGCCACCATCATCCCAGTCCCAAAAAGCTCTACAGTGACTGGTCTGAATGACTGTCGGCCAGTGGCCCTCACCCCGATAGTCGCTAAATGCTTCGAAAAACTGGTCATGACTCACATCAAAACAACCATCAACATCAACGAGGACTCTCATCAGTATGCATACCGTGAGAACCGATCAACAGAGGATGCAATCTCCTCTGTGGCCCACACTGCACTCAACCACCTGGAGCAGAAAAACTCTTACGTCCGTATGCTCTTTGTGGACTTCACATCCGCCTTCAACACCATGATCCCCCAAACCCTGATGGACAAACTATCCACACTAGGACTAAGCCCCTCCATCTGCAACTGGGTACTAGACTTTTTAACAAACAGACCACAGTTAGTGAGGATCCACAACCTCTCCTCCTCCACCATAACCCTCAGCACTGGCTCTCCTCAGGGATGTGTGTTGAGCCCCCTCCTGTTTACTCTGCTCACATATGATTGTGCAGCTACCCATCCAGGCTGTCACATTGTAAAGTTTGCAGATGATACAGCGGTGGTGGGATGCATCACAAACAATGATGAGTCCAGCTACAGGCAGGAGGTGGAACACCTGGAGAGCTGGTGCAGAGAGAATAACCTTCACATCAATGTGAAGAAGACAAAGGAGATGATTGTGGACTTCAGAAGGAACAAAAACACCTACACCCCCCTGAACATAAGAGGATCTGCGGTGGAAGTGGTCTCCAGCTACAAGTACTTGGGTGTACACATGAATGACAACCTCAGCTGGAGCAACAACACCACCAGCCTGATCAAGAAAGCTCATCAGAGACTCTACTTCCTCAGACGGCTGAGGCGAGCTGGTCTGGAAGCTCAGTCCTCACCTCCTTCTACAGGTGTGCAGTGGAGAGCATCCTGTGCTCCAGCATCAATGTGTGGCATGGAGGCTGCACAGCTGCAGAAAGAAAAGCTTTGCAGAGAGTGGTGAAGGCTGCACAGAAATCTGTTGGAATCAGCCTCCCCACCATCACAGACATCTACACCTCCAGATGCAGGAAGAGGGCCACCTGCATCATGAAGGACCCCACCCACCCAGCACACACACTTTTTGCCCCACTCCCCTCAGGAAGGAGGTTAAGGAGCATTAAGTGTAGAACCAATAGACTGAGGAACAGCTTCTACCCTGAGGCTGTTAGACTCATGAATCTCTAACTAGAATAATCACTGTGAAAAACCATATCATGTTGCTGCTGATCTGTTTCATGTTGCTGCTGATCTGTTTCATGTTGCTGCTGATCTGTTTCAATGTTGATGTGTTCATGCGTGCACATCTGCTCACAGACTCATGTTCATGTTTGTGCTGATGTTCAATGTTTTATGTTATGAGTGCTTAGTGTATATTTAGTTGATGTTTTTCTTAGTTCATATCTTAGATGTTATTACTGTTTTTCTTATAAATTTTATTGTTGGATGTAACTGGGACCCTGTGTACATAATTTCGCTCCACCACATGTACCACATGAGGTGCGAATGACAATAAAGAAACTCTGACTCTGACTCTGACTCTGACTTAGAGTGGATCAACCAGTTTGCTGCTGACAACCAGAACCAGCTGATCACATGCTCAAGAAGGACCATCAGCCTAACAATGGATCATTAGCACCTGATGGCTGTTTACTGTTCACAGAGGGCTGAGTGATACTAGCAATCACAGCATTGTAAGAGGGGGACAGTTGAACCCAGAGGCCTCCGCCCCTGTTTAATGATGGACGGTTTCTTTTCACAAAGATGGCCTCCTTTACTCCTCTCTCAAACCATCGTTCCTTTCTGTCCAGGATGTAACCTCTTCATCTTTGAAAGAGTGACCTCTGGCCTGGAGTACGGCAAAGACTGGTTCATCCCAAAGATCCAGTCCCCCGGCACAAACAGAGTAATGTTGTGTATGCTGTTCAGTGTCAGGAGGGTGATCAGTCTTACATCGGGGAAACAAAACAGCCACTGGCCAAAAGGATGGCCCAGCACAGAAGATCAACATCATCAGGCCAGGACTCTGAGGTCTACACTCATCTCCAGGCCAGCGGTCACTCTTTCAGGGATGAAGATGTTCACATCCTGGACAGAGAGGAACGATGGTTTGAGAGAGGAGTAAAGGAGGCCATCTTTGTGAAAAGAAACCGTCCATCATTAAACAGGGGTGGAGCCTCCAGGTTCAACTGTCCCCCTCTTACAATGCTGTGATTGCTAGTATCACTCAGCCCTCTGTGAACAGTAAACAGCCATCAGTGTGCTAATGATCCATTGTTAGGCTCATGGTCCTTCTTGAGCATGTGAGCAGCTGGTTTTGGTTGTCAGCAGCAAACTGGTTGATCCACTCTGAGAAGGTGCTATTTAAGAGACTGAGCTGAAAACAGCACCTCAGACTGAAGAAGTCCTCAGGATGAGAGACGAAACGTTTCTATATTTTTTTGCTTTGTTTTGTTTTTTGGTTTTTTTGAATGTCCAGAGGACCAGATTGAACTTTTTTGGATTCTAAAATAATGCACATTAATAATTTATGTAAAATTAAGGAGCCAAGAACAACGTACCTTTTGTTCAAACTACAACATATTCTCAATCCGGGGTTTTTAAAAATGTCCAAATCATTCACCCAGCCCTTCATAGATTGGACCAGCGCTTCCAGTAACTTGTAATTCTTTAAATGATTTGTGGTGACACACACCAGGTCTGCTGGGAATGTCAGTGGAGGTGAATATTACTTCGGGTCTCTGCTCCTTTTTTATTTTTTGAAGGGGTGACATTTCCAATTTTACCTATTTTTTCCAAGTAACGTTTTTAATCATCTGGGAGAAGTTTGTCACAATATAGTCCACTTTGTTTTGAGCTGCTTTTCAGCGTTATGAAAGATACAGGGGTGACACCACAGACAAACACCGGAGGTTTTTTTTTTCTGAGTGCTGTCAACATGGCGGTCGAGACGGGAACGCCCCGCCCCCAACACAGTGACGTATGTTCCAAAGCTCTATAAAAACCGAGAAGTGTTGAAAGATACAAGGTGTTTTAAGCACAACAGTAGAAAAACAACTGTACTAAGTGTGTTTGTGAACTAGAATGAAAAACTGCAAAAGACAGATGGATCCAGAAAACAAGAGATGACTAAAAACAAATTACTCAAACTACAGCAGAGAAAACAGGAAGTGACATAATACGTCTCACCATGAACGTGCAATGTCACCACAACTACCACCACAACAAACTGTAACTCTAGCTATGCAATTTACTGAGTTATATCATTTTGTTTGTTTAAAAAAAGTTAAATCTGGTCCTCTGGACATTCAAAAAAAACAAAACAAAGCAAATCAACAAAAAAATGTAGAAACGTTTCGTCTCTCATCCGAGAGACTTCCTCAGTCTGAATGTCTTTTGATGGTTTTTTTTGAATGTCCAGAGGACCAGATTTAACTTTTTTTTAGATTTTTCTACCTGGATTATTGAGCATGCATCAGGATATTTTGTTTGTTTGTTTTCTTAAGTAGATTATCTGTGGCGGCCATCTGGAATTGGGTAGACTCCAAAAGTTAATTAGCAGTAGCAGAAGTTAGCAGGCTTGCTAACAGACAGACAAATGACCACGTACCATACCATACCATACCACTTTATTTATAAAGCACCTAAAACAGCTACAAGGCCAACCAAAGTGCTGTACAGACAAAACAACAGGTAACACACCAAGCAAAATTACAAAATGAGGTAAATCAGAATATAGACATAAAAAACGATGCAGATAATGACGACAAACCAGTGTGGAGCATACAGGATCAAAACATGAGCAGAAACACAGGCAACAAGATGATCATATTTGGTATTTTTCAGTGTACAATAAGAAATTAAGCAGCCTTCATTAGTCCTCTTGTTCAAATTAAGATTGTTTTTCCAGATTTTTACGGTTTTAAAAGTTTTCTATCATTTAACAAGTACAATCACTCTGGCAGTAAATCATCATACTCATTAAAAAAATTCCTTCATATGTTTTATTTGACTGTCTTAATCTTTTTGTCATGTTTTTATTCAGGATTAAGAAGTCATTTGACAGCTCATCTCAGAGGAAGTGAGAAACCTGTTTTAATAACCCAGGAGGAACCCCCCCACACACACACACACACACACACACACATTATGCACATGTGTCGAACACACAAAGTGAGCTTGTAACTCTGGAACATTCACAGGAACAAATGGATCTCTGCTCACAGAGACCAAAATATTCACCAAGGCACGAGACAGTCACGGGGGCAAAAAGCACATTCAAATTATTAGCACTTACAAGCTTGCACACACACATGCACTAACACTCCCTTTAAAAGTCCACACAGGTGATGTAGTCAGTGATTTTAGGGCGCTCCACTTCATATTACAAGTCATAAACAGACATTCAATATGGAGCTTTGAGAGAGCCGTTTCTTCTGGACTTTTATAGCCCACTCTGGACCCTACTGTGTTTACTTTCAGAGAACAATAATGTCCCTGTGTCATGCTGGAATGCTGTTCATTTGTCCAATTAAACTCAGAAAATAAATACAAAAACTAAACTGCCTACTATAAGGCACTAACTTTTTTCTCCAAAAAACAGTTAAACAGCATTGCACTGCGGGGGATTTACAGGCTGGTGTGGGCTGCTTGTTGGAAAGAATGTTTGGAAAAGGCTAATCTATCTTGTTGACATAATAGTGTATAACTGGGTATAAGTATAGATTAGTGGAACAAATGTCAGAAATATTGGACTGAAAGGCAGAAACATGTTTGCACATTAACAAACAGCTTAATGAATTAAATCTCATTAAGGGATAAGTTTGCCAAAAATGAGGGAGACAGTTGAACACGGAGGCCTCCACCCCTGTTGGATGATGGATGGTTTCTTTTCACAAAGATGGCCTCCTTTACTCCTCTCTCAAACCATTGTTCCTCTCTATCAAGGATGTGAACATCTTCATCCCTGAAAAAGAAAGTAATCAATCAAAGAAAACTGGCTCCTTGGTTCAATTCTGAGTTACGTACTTTAAAGCAGGCATCTAGAAACCAGGAGAGAAAATGGCGCTCTACTAATGTTAAAGAATTTTATTTAACTTGGAAATATAGTCTGCTAACATATAAAAAAGCTCTCCGTAACGCTGGAACTTTATATTACTCATCGTTATTAGAGGAGAATAAAAATAACCCTAGGTTTCTGTTTAGTACTATTGCTAGACTAATTAAAAGTCCCATTTCTGTTGAACCATGTATCCCTACAACTATAAGTAGTGATGACTTCACAAGATTCTTTATAAATAAAACTATTTCAATTAGAGAGAAAATTCAAATGGTAAATGGACTGTACTTGTATAGTGCGTTACTATCCTATCGAGATATTCAAAGCGCTTTACACCACAATTTGTACACTCATTTACCCATTCAAACAGCACTCTACTAGATCTCTACAAAGCTAATTGAACAAATCATTCTAAAGAGACTAATCAGTGCTTTATCACATTCATACACTAATGGGACACACATCGGAGGTAACGAGGGGTTCAGTGTCTTGCCCAGGGACACTTGGGCATGTGACTGCTGGTGGATTCAAACCCCCAACTCTTGTATTGGAGGACGACTGCTCTAACCACTCAGCCACAGTTGCCCATCCTTTCTTCTACTATCTGTAGTCCCCTGTCAACTGAAACAGCTTAAAAAATTTCACTAGAGCCTGAAGAAAACCAAGATGGCGCCGGTGTGTAGGGCTGCCCATCTCTCGCTCTCTGCTTGTATTGTATTTTTGTTATTTTTACAATGGTTTGTGCAGTGTGCCGAGTCATATTTTCAGTATGATCGTCGGGCACTTTTGGAGCTCCGTACATTTGCTGAAACGCCTGCGGAGTTTTTGAACAGCGGCCAGCACTCTCCCCCACCGGTCCTATCTGAGATTCCTGCGTTCCTTCTGCGTGACCCTGGCCTTTCTCCATGGAGGAAACGTCGCAGACGTCGTGGGAAGCGTGCAGGGATTTTGGTGAAACTGAGGCAAAGTGTGGATTATTCTAACAGGACTCGCTCTGGATCTGATCATCTCCTCTCTGACCCGTGGTGCTCCCGGGGTCCGGCTGCTGGCCAGCTGCCCGCGCGCTCAGTCCATGGAAACACCTGGAGTTGTTTACCTGTGCGCCGCACCAGCAGACCAGGAGGAGCTGTTCTTCATAACCTGCGCCCGCTGGCGCGCGCGTCTCCCTCCATGGCTGTGCCTGTGTTGGACCCTATCAGGATGTGTTTAATCAATGCAAGGTCTGTTTCCAACAAGACATTTATCCTCAATGACTTTTTTAAAGATGAGGAGTTGGATTTTCTGTTGGTCACAGAATCTTGGATTTCTGATGGTGAGTCCAGTGCCTTGGTGGAACTACTTCCTCCGGACTGTGTATGTTTCAATGCCCCGCGACCATCAGGTAGGCGCGGGGGGGGATTATTAACAGTTTTTAAAGCAAACTTTGCGTGTAAACAGTTGTCCATCCCGGTGTCCCGCGCCAGCTTTGAGCTGAGCGCCTTTGAACTTGGACACTCTCCTCCGGTCCTGTGTGCGCTCATCTACCGCCCACCTCGTTCTAAGGACTTTATAAATGAATTCTCTGACTTTTTGGCTGATATCACACAGAGATACACTCACTTTTTGCTTATTGGTGACTTTAATTTGCATGTGTGTTGTCAGTGAAGGACTTTCTGGATTTATTGGACTCTTTTAATTTAGCTCAGCAGGTGAGCGGCCCCACCCAAGAACATGGTCACACGCTGGACCTCGTTTTAACACGCGATGTCTCTGTTTCTAATTTGAAAATCGTGACAATGTTTTTTCAGATCACATGCCTGTATTGTTTGACTTCACCCCCCCTTGTCATACTGCTAAGACGTGCGTTCCTGCACGTACGCGTTCCATTAACCATTTCACTGCTGCTCGTTTTAATGAAGGTTTTAATTCTGAGAGGATCGAACAGCTCTCGGTGTCTCTTACCACTGAGGAGCTAACCTCTCAGTTCAACTCTGCCTGTTTAGATGTTCTGGACCGTGTTGCTCCCCTTAAGACCAGAAAAACAAAACAAATCAGAGCCTTGGCTGAATGACGTCACGCGAGCCGTTAGGCGGCAGTGTCGCAGAGCTGAACGAAAGTGGAGGAAGGACAGGCTTCAGGTGTCTTTTCAAATGTTAAGGGAGAGTTGGCGTCACTATCAGAAAACCGTTAAAGTTGCCAAATGTAAATTCTTTTCTGATTTAATTGTCTCCAACTCCCACAACCCCCGAGTTCTTTTCTCCACCCTGAACTCAGTTCTACACCTCAGTGAGCCTTCACCTCTGGAAGCCTCAACTGAGCTGTGTGAGAACTTCCTCCATTTCTTTTTAGAAAAAGTGGCAAACACCCGGGCACTCATTTCTCCACCAGCTCATGATCTGTCCATCCCTTCTCAGTGTGTGGCTGTGTTTGACCACTTTGAGCCCATCTCTCTGTCTTCTCTGGAGCAGGTAATGTGCAGCATGAAACCATCTGGTTCCCCCTTTGATGTGGTCCCCCCTCGACTACTAAAGGAAGTTTTTCCTACCCTGGGTCCTTTTATCCTCGCTATTCTGAATAGCAGTTTATCCTCAGGTGTGGTGCCAAAGACTTTTAAACATGCTGCTGTCCAGCCCCTCCTGAAAAAACCCAACCTTGACCCCTCAGTCATGTCCAACTTCCGGCCTGTCTCCAGACTCCCATTCACCTCTAAACTACTGGAAAAAATTGTGGAGTCTCAGTTGAAAAGTTTTTGGGGGATCACGCTATCCTTGAGTTATTCCAATCTGGCTTCAAATCTCTCCATAGCACTGAAACTGCTCTACTGAAGGTTTTTAATGACATTTTCATATCCACAGACGCAGGTGATTCTGTGCTGCTTGTCCTATTGGACCTTACATCTGCTTTTGACACCATCGACCACAATATCCTCATTTCTAGACTGGAGCAGTGGGTGGGCATCACAGGGTCAGCCCTTAAATGGTTTGGGTCCTACCTCTCTGACAGAACCTTCTGTGTCAATATCAAAGATTTTAGTTCGGCATCGACCGCACTCCAGTGGGGGGTACCGCAGGGGTCCATCCTCGGTCCCCTTCTCTTTTCTTTATACCTGCTGCCACTAGGTGCTATCTTCCGCAAACACGACATACCCTTTCATTTCTATGCCGATGATTGCCAAATTTACTTCCCCCTGAGGCACAGAGGCACACGCTCTATTCGGCCTCTTCTTGACTGCCTGGCTGACATCCGGGACTGGATGGCTTTAAACTTCTTAAGCTTCAATGAGAAGAAGTCTGAAGTCATGCTGTTCCATCCCAGTGGCTCACTCATGAACCATGACATTGACCTTTTCTCTCTAGCCCCGCTAGAGAAACAAAAGGTGACTAATCTGGGGGTGATAATGGACCCGTCCTTAAAACTCAACAGTCACGTAAACATGATGGTCAAATCCTGTTTTTTTCAGCTGAGACGGCTGTCTAAGCTGAAGCCTATACTCTCCAAAAAGAACCTCGAGACAGTGATCCATGCCTTCATAACATCTAGGCTTGATTACTGCAATTCACTTCTGTTTGGAATCAGTCAGTCCTCCATTGCTCGTCTACAACTGGTCCAAAATGCTGCAGCCCGATTTTTAACTGGTACAGGCTATAGAGAGCACATCACGCCAGTTTTGGCCTCCCTGCACTGGCTACCCATTCACCTTCGGATCCATTTCAAAATTCTCATGTATGTTTTTAAATCACTGAACAGTTCCGCCCCATCCTATCTCACTGATCTTCTGCAGCCATATGTCCCACCGCGCTCTCTGAGGTCAGCAGACCAGATGCTTCTCTCAGTCCCAGAAACCCGTCGTAAGCTCAGAGGTGACAGGGCTTTCTCTGTTGCAGGTCCACGACTGTGGAATGAGTTGCCACTGAGTGTCCGGCAGGCTCCCACACTCTCAGTCTTTAAGTCTCGCTTGAAGACCCACTTCTATTCTCTTGCCTTTAACACGGTGTGATTTGTTTTGGTCCGGTCTGTTCTCTACTCTGTTGGCCATTATAGTTAGCTTCTGCTGCTATTTGTATCTGTATTTCTATTTTATGTTTTCCTGTCTGCTGTGCATGTTTGTGTTCTTTTGTACAGCACTTTGGTTGGCCTTGTTGTTGTTTTAAGTGCTATGTAAATAAATTGGTTTGGTATGGTATGGTATGGTTTTATGTTTTCATTTCACATCATTTACCCTTTATTTATACCGGTAGTCTCATTGAGCCACGAGAACTCATTTTCAAGAGAGACCTGTTTTGGGGAGCAGATGGGGGTTAAGGGCCTTGCTCATGGGCCCAGAGTGGGGTGAATGAGGGTGGGGGCAGGTGTGGGTGCTTCACCTACCCCACCCACATTTTTGATGTTGTCGTGGGCCGGCGATCTTCCGATCACAAGCCCACCTTCTCTAACCTCTGCGCCACCACTCCCCCCACTCTCCCCACTCCTGTCCAACCACTGTTTGGACAGTTTTTGACTTTTTGAGCTCTCTGAATTGTCAAAAATAATAACCTCATCCAAACCATCCACATGTCTGCTAGATCCCATCCCAACCAGACTGTTTAAAGAGGCATTTCCCCTAATTAATGTCGACATTTTGGATCTACTTAATTTGTCTTTAATGGATGGTTATGTACCACAGAGCTTTAAGGTTGCTGTAATTAAACCTTTATTCAAGAAGTCTGACCTTGATTCAGAAATTCTGGCCAACTATAGACCTATATCTAATCTAACTTTCATCTAAAAAATTCTAGAGAAAATAGTTGCAAGTCAGTTGCGTGAACATCTACAAAGAAATAACCTGAAGAGTTTCAGTCAGGGTTTAGAGCTCATCATAGCACAAAAACAGCACTAGTAAAAGTAACTATTGATATTCTCATGGCCTCAGACAATGGACTTGTGTCTATACTGGTCCTGTTAGACCTCAGGGCTACATTTGATACAGTTGTAGTGAACTAGACCTCCATCCTCAATCTGTCTCTGAAGACCTTGAGGGGACAGGAACTGTTATTTCATTGATTTGAATCCAGAAATACAAATTATCTCATCAAGAGACTATTTAATTGTATCCTGAATTAATCAATTGAAAGAAAACTCTTCTTTTTACATTATCATTACTATTTTACAATATCTTGATAATCAAAAGTGTGTTTAGTTCATACCATTTCTAAATGTTGAAGTGAACCACTCATTTAAATCAACTGTGAAACAGTATTAATGAATTTTAAACCTCATTAGACTTAGATCATACAAGTTAAATGTCTATTTACGAAGTAAGTGTGCATTTAGTCTTCTGGCTGAATGAGGAGTAGTGGATGTCAGTCGAAAGTCAGAGACAAGTTATGAGAACAAAGTGTCTTGTTTTTAAAACTCTCAGACAGTAAATAAGAACTGCTGGCACCTGCATCCTCTCATTTCTTAAAAACATTTCTCTCTCTGTTGTCAGATAAGTGCGGAGGTCAGCCTGCCCAGACGGAACGGGCATGTCGGGACATGTCCATCCTGTTATCCATACTGTGTTAATCTGTATGTTCCATACTCTGTTTGAAGGCCTCGAAGCCTTGTATAATCGAAACCATGTGTGAAACACACAGGCTCACTAAGATGCACACACACACAGGCCCGTTTGAGAGGCACACACGCAGGAAGAGGAAAGCAGGAGCAGAAAATGTTCTTCTTTTCAATAAAAAGTACCAGTTTCAGATGATTGAGAAATATGTGTTTATAAAAATTCAAAAGACAATTAATAAATCAAGTGATATCATAAACTTTGTGATTTTAAAATGTAATCTTTATGATTTTACAATGTAATCTGTTTTTAAGCTCATTCATGATGAATGTTGAGAGAGAAAACCTGTAGCTTCGTGTATGTTCTAGAAAGAAGTTATGAGCTGAGGTATTACGCAAGGGGGAAAGCCCTAGAACACGGCTCTGAGCAAATCAGAAAGGGACAGCACAGAATGACTGTGCATTATTGAACAAAATACACCCAGATTTTAATATGCATTAGGAATGACTGGCAAAATCTCATAAGAAGCCTGTAAAATCGGACCAAGGTCCAGCCCAAAAGGGATGGGTTAAGCCTGATGGGGTGACTGGTCTGGAGATGTCAGTCAAAATTTCAGGCTTTATAAACGGAGGTTTCAGTGAAAACTCTGCTGTTTGGGGACCCACTTCACAAGCGAGGGAGCTCAGGACAAGATCCGAAGAACCTCTGGACGAATTGTGGATTAATAGGGCAATTTTGGACGGTCTTTGCTGGAGGAGAACTAGGGTGAAATCCGTTGGAATAAGTTTCTTTTTTGGAACTATCTCTTCAATCCATCAGCCCGGATTAAACTTAAACCCTTTTTTCTTTAAATTCAACCAGATCGAGGACCAGGAGCGGCCCACATCCAAATACGAGATGGGGAAATTTGCCTCTTACTAATTCAGAAAACATGGTAAGGGGACGTTCCTCAAAATTAATCCTTAATGAAACCTTATCCCTAATTAAAGCAGCAGTGCATGAATTGACAAGCAGAAAAATCAATTATATTATAAATCTGGTTGCTCAGAGTTGCAGAAGGGTCTTCCTTGCAGTGAGAAATAATGTGTTGGGTCAGGTAGAAAGAGTAGGTAAACTGTGTGGGTACTTGTGTTCTTGAGTGAGTCAGGGCGTGGCTGGCTGGACTAAAAGACGTCCGAGGTCGAGCAGAGAGAAGTCCAAGGGCTGGCCTCAAGCCCATCCACAGGGACGAAAATCTACCTTGCCCAGGAAAGGTCAACAACTGGAAAGGGACTAAGGAGTGAATATTATTCGTCATGTAATCTCTTTGTAATCGAATGTAATCATTATTGTGCATACTGCTGTTCCCCTGCAAAAATTATTGATTAAAGCAAAGCAAAACGTAAAATTCTAGATTCTTATTTCAACACCCCTTTGTTCTTGGAAGTGGAAAACTTGGTTCAGAGAAACAACAGAAGCATGGGAGGTTTTAAATAGTTTTATTAGCTTTTAATTATAAAACAACATCCAAGAGTCTTGTGTCTAGACTCTAAACAAAGCCAGATCGATTAACAATTGTAACGCTAAATTAGGAGATGAGCTACCATTAACTTGCACTTCCTTGTCTGCTAAACGTCCCCACTCCTGCTGCTGGGTCGGGCGAGGCACAAGGTGAGACTTTGGGTGTGGTGCAAGGATCGGAGGTAGTTAACAGTCTGGGTGAATCATCTCAACACAGCCTTGAACTAGACTGTCCTGGAAAATCAGCTGCAGGTAATACCTGAGTCTCAGGATTAGTTTTAGCCCACTTAGAGGGAAAAGGCTGCGGTGAGGGCGTGGCACGTGTCCTGTGCCTACCTCACTCAGGAAAGCGAAACAATATACATATATATACATATATATATATATATATTGTTTTTCTACCCAATGAAGTTACCACATGATTTATAGCTAACCCCACTGCAGCCTCTCCTCTAAGGATTATATCAGACTAATCTAACACTTGGGCTTTACCCAGAGTGACATTAGGTTAGTCCTGTTTAAGGCTGTGTTGGAGGTGATTCACCCAGACTGTTCACGACCATCATTTGCGATTCACACCCTTGTCTCACCCCGTGACTCGTTCAACCTAGTAGCCGAGGTTAAATCATTAATCACGGGGAAACTGTCATTTTGGCTGCTCACCTCCTATTGTAGAACTGCAATTGTTACCTATCTTGTAGTTTTTAGAATCTAGACACAAGATTCCAGGGTGTTGTTCGATCCAAGCTGCGAAACCTTTAAAAACCTCCTCTTTTTTGATGAAATTGAACCAAGCTTTCCAACTTTTTGAGTATGAATATGTAGAAATGATAGTCCAGAATTTTACATTTTATGCTTTGCTTTAATTAGGGATTTGCAGGGGTACAGAGTTATCAGCACATTATAATTGGTTACATTTGATCATTTAAAAATATTAATGACAGAGAGTTCATGCCTGGTACCAGGGAGTGTCTTATTGGTCTAGTGAGACGTTCAGGGTCCTGGGGTGACCACAGAGGCGAGGCTCTCCTGCCTCAGATGAGCTGAGTTAGAGAATCTTGTCTCCTAATGCCTAGGTTGTCATTTCAGAGCGGGCTATGCCCACAAGAATGGACTAACATGCACTTGGAATCCCAAAGCATGTTAAACCCCCATAAACCTCTATTCACTGTCTCACGAACCAACCAAGCTTAGCTAGACCTGTTACAATCCACCTTGACAGCACACAGATTACGTGATAACTTTTCAAGTAGGCTGGAAGCAGGAAAACACTCTCAATCTAACCCTTCTTCTTAGCTATAGGAACACTGTTACTTCATATTAAATTTAGCATTTGGACAATACGTTAGGGGTAGCTCACCTTTTCTGCCCGAAGACTCTTTGGAAAATGGCACATTAAATATCTCCTCCAGAGCCCTGGAAGAGATCTCCCTTAACTCCCCGAAAGCAGTCCTAATCCTGATGAATCTGGTCTGGTGTCAGCTTGGCTGAACAAAAGAATATTCCTATCTTGATGAAAAAGAAGTCTTCTTTGAGCGGTTCCTGGTCCCTCTGAGTAGTTTCGGGGGGGTGAAGCTATACTATCCTCATCCTTCAACTCCACAATTCGTTCAGCCCCGACTTGCCAGTAGGCTTGGTTTAAATAGGAGATCTTTTTACTGGACAACCCAGTTCTCCCTTTTACTAGCTTGGTGTCGTTTTCTGATTGGACTTTAGTTCTTAGGAAGGTCGGCCCTCTGGTAGACAGTTGGACTGTCTCCAAACGGTGCCCTTATAAGGTATTGAGCTGTATTGTTCCTGCTCTTCAGCTCACAAGCTTACAAGTTACCAACACATGTTTCTTTTATGGTGACGTGCAGTTTTGCTCGGCTGCTTTGCTCGGCTTCTATGTGTACTGTTTTCCTGATTAGGTCATCCATTCAGAGCGCAGCTGGCTCCTTCTACTGTTGTGTTAAAGTGTTGCTGAAGTGTTTTAAAGATATCAACTCACCACTTTTCCTTTGTAATCTTTCCTTAGAACACAGCTGGCTCTCTTTACTTCTGTTTATAGGTGTCAACTCACTGCTTTTTCCTTCTCCCAGACCACAGCTGGCTGTTTTTTATAGGTGTTGACTCACCACTTTTCCCTTCTCCCGGACCACAGCATGAACAACACAGCATTTCATTTTATATAGTATAAATCATTTCACTTCACCCTAATCACAGGGTGTAGGACAACTTGTTACAATCACATAATAAAAAATGCACAGAAACAATTTTTCTACATTACAGAGAGTACAAATCTGTTACTTGGAAGCCACTGGCAGATATGATTTCATTCCATAACGAGTTTACTTGACATCCCCTCCATGAAATTGGGATCTGCCCTCGTTAAGCCCGCAGCCAGCCATCTTCAGAAGTGCCCAAGCTCAAGACGTCATCATCATCGCTCAGCTCAATAGAACCTTCATCGTGTGACACAGGGTCCTCAGTGTCACTAGATTCAGGGCTCACATCCTTGTCGTCAGCAATGTCCCATGTATCCAGCATGGACATCTCGCTCAAATCGACGTCTTTCATCCGTCCTTCATCCGTCCTTCATCCGTCCTTCATCCGTCCTTCATCCGTCCTTCATCCGTCCTTCATCCGTCCTTCATCTGGCTGGGCGTCCACTGCAGACAGAGTTTCAGTTGGTTCTGGCTTAGGAGAACTTCGAGTGGAAAGGTCCTCCTTCTCCTGAGGCGAGTTAGTCAGATTATTACCCGACCCAAGTGTCCCAACTGGAGTAATGGGTAACTGAACCATGAGGTGTCCTTTGGTCTTCAGGTCTCTGTGGGTCATGGACACCTCTGCCCCAGTGTCTATTAGATAGGGTTCCCCATCCACTTTCGTATAGATTTCATCCCCATCCCAATAGGCGTTCTCCAGGGTGACCCGTGGCCTTTCAGCCATTACTTGGCTGGCCCTCCACTTCCCTTCATGCGGGATTCACGGAGGGCTTTATTTTCTTCAGGAGTGAATTTGGCATACTCTTCAGGAGGCATGAACGTTCCCCACTTTTGGGGCGTAGAGGTTCATGTCGGAGTTTGATATTTCTTAGGTTGTTCATCTCTGTATCGCGGTTCTGATGGTCTTGGGGGTTGTTCTTTGAATTGTCTCTGCGGTGGAGCCTTGAGGGAGGCCTTCGCTTGGCTCGTCTTCTCACTCTGTTTGGTCTCTCTTTTCCTACGTTCCTCCTAATACTGTTGTTCTAGATCATACGACTTCACTGCCTGATCTAATTGGGGAACTGTAGTTTCGTGTAGGGGTATTTTAGCAAAATTGATCTCCCCTCTTTTCCCTTGTGTCACTATTCTTAATGTTTTTACATATCTGGTGGGTGGAAGCACCTGTTTCAGCTGATACCAGACTGGCATGAGGCGTTGTCCCTGATCCATACGCACCTTGGCTCTTTGAATCTGAGTCTTCATCGTCCATGTCTTCTAGAACCAGCCTTTCGTAATGACTTTGAGCTGATTCCCCCTGGCCTACTGGGTTCGTGGTGACATGACCCAGCCACAGCTTTCTAGCTGCATTACAGTCAGTAGAGTTGACTCATGGGCCATACATCCTTGATGTAATTCTCATTACTCTCTTCTTGTCTTTTCTCTCTCACCAACGTTTTCAGTTTTTTGTACTCACGATAACTGTCAGCATCTGAGCTAGGGGTTTGACATTGATTCACTCGTTCAGGCTCGGGAGCCAACTGGTATGTGTGAAGTATCTGATGCATCTTGGTCTGGAATGGCTCATCCTCCTCGTCGTTCGATATCTCATCTTTGAGTTTCTTTTCTGTTTCCTGAGCATATTTGTAGGCCGTTTTCTTAATTCTCCTCAACATTACATCGTGTGCTATTCCCAAATAAGCTGGTCTAAACTTATTGGTCATGAGATGACAAGCTGCTAAGGTTGGGAAGGAAGGCATCATTAATTAAAACATTAGCCCATTCTCCTAAGGTGGCTTCAACAGTCACTTCCACTGTTTCTTCCAAACTTTCTGTCCACACTGACGGAATGTCAATGATTTTGTCCAGCTTAGGGTATGTAGGTCCGACGCCCATCACTTGCTTGCACCGGTCCCCACCTCAAATCTCTAGCCGCTTTTTCTGAAGCTTTATACACATCAAACATTTCTACCTTTTTCTTTTGACCCTTTCTTTGCCCCATTCTCAGCGGCTTATAGATGGCTCCTGTTGACCGGCCACAGATTCTAAGCTGGCACTGCCCTCATTTTCGTCCTCTTAATCTTGTTCTGCCTCTTTTCCTCCTTGTGAGGCTTCACTGTCACTTTGCTCACTGTCCGTTTAACGGTTCCATCTTTGCTGAGGCTTTCCATGATGGTCTTTCCTGTTGTTGTCTTTGACCATTCTTTTCCTTTTTTGGGATAGAATCACCCAGCCGCTTCCCCATGGGTGTGGTTATTGATGATGTCAGGTTTTGGGAGTCATCCCATGAAGGGTCTCGGTTTTTCCCTGTATCTGGTAATGTTGACAGTTTCTCTCCATTTTCTTTTTCTCTTTTTGGGTCACTTTTGGGCTGTTTCTTCTACCTTAGTGGCCAAAAGCCTAGTTTCTCTGTCTTCGTACAGTTTTGTCGGGGTCACTGCAACTAACTTTTTTAGCAACGCTTCAGGAGGCATTGCTTTTGCCAAATAGGTTGCAGTATTGATTGCTACTCTTTCTGCTGCCTCCCATTGTAAATTGTGTGATCTTAATCCATCTATGCACATCACTACCCATCTAAAACTGCAGGCTATGGCTTTGCTTATCCCTTTCCTTAGGGCTATTAACATTTATTTCATATATCCCTCTAGGCTTTCTGCTTCCTTGTAGCTCTTAACACTAGAAGTCCCAGGAATTTCGACCTCCCCCCAGAAGTCCTGAAAAAGGGTCAAAAGACCCTTAGCACTAGCGTGACTAGATTTTCAAGATCCTGAGGACAAACCCCCTCCTTCTCCTCAACAATTTGCGGGCCATTAACTGCCATTTGTTTTAAATATGCACACAAGTAACTCAGACACACCCACCTCACCAGACTGCATTCCAATGTCCAATCCAGGGAGCGGGGGATTTAGAAGCCAGGTTCACTTGCGCAAAAAAGCGCAGCCTTAGTCAAAGTAGTGCTCCAAACCGGACAACTCTGATGGCTCCAATTAGCATCCTTTCATTTGTAAATGTGGCCATTGCCTTAGGAATCAGTAGGGGAGAGATAAGCTGAACTCACACAAACGTCCGTCTAATACTCCAAACAGATGCGAAATCAACTGGTTATATTTTGAACTTATATCTCTTGGTGGCACGTTGGTGCACATTTTGAACAAATTGAAGTCGATTTACTGTTTATTTTTCAATTGGTTTGGCTCATTTCTTGAAACCGAGATGACATTCTCAAAACACCATGTGAAACACAACTCAAGAGACTTTGCATTTTGAGGTTACTGACAATTTGTATGAAACACATATTTTGTTTTGAAGCATACATGAAGTGTTTTGGGAGAGATACATTATCCAGGTCATTTTGCCAAATGAACAAAACAAAACAAAAGTTTGCAAAACATACAATCTGTTTCAAGATATATGCAAAAGTTTTTCTAAAAGATTTTAGTAATGTTTTTCTTTCAGAAAAAAGAGAAGTGGGTTCAAAATGACAGTTTAGAAAAAAATAACCAAATTAATTGTGAGAAGAAGGCACGCAAGGAGAAACTACTTCAGCAACAACCTTCCACACCCAGCCCTGGCAAGAGGGCAAAGTGTCGGATCAAACTTCGATGCACGAACAATTGTGCAACTGTGAGATGCGTCAACTGCTACAAATACACATGTGGCAAATGTACCAGGGACATACCCTGGCAGTGCCAGGTATGTTTCGACAGTGCAGATGGACTGCTGAGTGAGTGCTGAAATGCCAGTCACACAAGGAGGACATGCCACTCACACACACGCAGCCCCCCCACTAGAGCATAGTGTAAATATGTGTAGAATTGTTTTATCCCTTGTCTTTTTATGACAAAAATAAAAAGCATGGAAACAAATAACGGTTGTTGTTTTTTATATTTCTCATGCTGAAGTTTTAGTCCTCTTGACTTACACACAATTGCTTATGGTCTGTGCTTTTTTGCTCAAAACTAAGCTAAATACTATATATATCAAAACAAAATATGTGTTTCATACAAATTGTCAGTAACCTCAAAATGCAAAGTCTCTTGAGTTGTGTTTCACATGGTGTTTTGAGAATGTCATCTCGGTTTCAAGAAATGAGCCAAACCAATTGAAAAATAAACGGTAAATCGACTTCAATTTGTTCAAAATGTGCAACAACGTGCCACCAATATATATATAAAAAATCTTCATATTATAAAATACAATAAACTGAATATAACTAACTAGAAACTAAATGGCTAAACTCAATGGAAAACAGTTAGTTGGGAGTTAAGCGTGCCCCCTCCTGTGGTGCACCAGTAATGGCCTTATTTACAAAACAAAAGCGCCTGTTAACAGCTCATTATAGGATGTTAGCTAAAATCCTTCAGGTCACTCGACCCGTCTCTGGGTTCCAAAGGTAGAAATGTTAAATGACCCTTCTCTGGGACTTCTAGTGTTAATTGGGACATGTATTATGGCATGATATGGGAGGTCTGCTCCGCTGGTTAGGTTTACCCTTCGTCCTTTAGTTCTGCTTTAAGCTGTCTTAAGTCAAACTGGTATTTGGGTCCAACCAACTTCTTCAAAGCTTTCCTAAAGGTGGATTTGTGGATCTTGTAGGTGTGGTTGGTGAATATCAGCAACCCATCTGCTTCCAATGTCCAGGGGTTCCCTATCAGCTGATACACTCGGGTTCCATTTTGAAATTTTATGACCTGGGCCTCCTCAGGCACTGGGCTGAGGTACTTTTTCTTCTTACCCCAACCAGAGCCAAGTTCATGAGCCAACTCCTCCATTTGCTGTTCTGTTTCAGTGCTCTCCGATTCATCATCGGACTCCAACTCATCATCTGATTTTTGTTTTCCTCTCTCCTCCAGCAGGTTCCTTATCCCACTCGGGCCTGCTGCTTGGCCCCAAGCTGAGGGGCCTAAGTGTGACGCTGGGGGGTAGTGCTGTTGGCCACCCAGGGACACCATGTTTTTCTATCCAATGAAGTTACCACATGAGTTATAGCTTAATATATACATGTATAAACATATATATACATATATATATATATATACAGTGGGGAGAACAAGTATTTGATACACTGTTGATTTTTCAGGTTTTCCCACTTGCAAAGCTTGTAGATGACTGTAATTTTTATCATAGGTACTCTTCAACTGTGAGTGATGGAATCTAAAACAAAAATCCAGAAAAATACAATGTATGATTTCTAAATAATTAATTTCCATTTTATTGTGTGAAATAAGTATTTGATCATCTATCAACCAGTAAGAATTTTGGCTCTCACAGACATGTTAGTTCTTCTTTAAGAAGCCCTCCTGTTCTCCACCCATTACCTGTATTAACTGCACCTGTTTGGACTCGTGACCTGTATAAAAGACACCTGTCCACACACTCAATCAATCAGACTCCAGCATCTCCACAATGCCCAAGACCAGAGAGCTGTGTAAGGACATCAGGGATAAAATTGTAGACCTGCACAAGGCTGGGATGGGCTACAGGACAATAGGAAAGCAGCTTGGTGAGAAGGCAACAACAGTTGGTGCAATTATTAGAAAATGGAAGAAATACAAAATAACGGAAAATCTCCCTCGGTCTGGGGCGCCATGCAAGATCTCACCTCGTGGAGCATCATTGATCTTGAGGAAGGTGAGGAATGAGCCCAGAACTACATGGCAGGACCTGGTCAATGACCTGAATAGAGCTGGGACCACAGTCTCAAAGAAAACAATCAGTAACACTCTACACCGTCAAGGATTAAAATCCTGCAGTGCACGCAAGGTGCCCTTCCTCAAGCCAACGCATGTCAAAGCCCGTCTGAAGTTTGCAAATGACCATCTGAATGATCCAGAGGAGGAATGGGAGAAGGTCATGTGGTCTGATGAGACAAAAATAGAACTTTTTGGTTTAAACTCCACTCGTCATGTTTGGAGGAAGAAGAATGATGAGTACAACCCCAAGAACACCATCCCAGCCGTGAAGCATGGCGGTGGAAACATCATTCTTTGGGGATGCTTTTCTGCAAAGGGGACAGGACGACTGCACCATATTGTGGGAAGGATGGATGGGGCCATGTATCGTGAGATTTTGGCCAACAACCTCCTTCCCTCAGTAAGAGCACTGAAGATGGGTCGTGGCTGGGTCTTCCAGCATGATAACGACCCAAAACACACAGCCAGGGCAACTAAAGAGTGGCTCCGTAGGAAACATCTTAAGGTCCTGGAGTGGCCTAGCCAGTCTCCAGACCTGAATCCCATAGAAAATCTTTGGAGGGAGCTTAAAGTCCGTGTGGCCCAGCGACAGCCCCGAAACCTGAAGGCTCTGGAGGAGATCTGTATGGAGGAGTGGGCCAAAATCCCTGCTGCAGTGTGTGCAAACCTGGTCAAGAACTACAGGAAACATCTGATCTCTGTAATTGCAAACAAAGGTTTCTGTACCAAATATTAAGTTTAATTTTTCTGGTGTATCAAATACTTATTTCACACAATAAAATGGAAATTAATTATTTAAAAATCATACATTGTATTTTTCTGGATTTTTGTTTTAGATTCCATCACTCACAGTTGAAGAGTACCTATGATAAAAATTACAGTCATCTACAAGCTTTGCAAGTGGGAAAACCTGAAAAATCAACAGTGTATCAAATACTTGTTCTCTCCACTGTATATATATATATATACACACATATATATACATATATATATATATACACACATATATATATACATATAATACATATACACACACATATATATATACATATACACACATAATATATATATATACACACATATATATATATATACATATATACACACAAACACATATATACACACAAACACATATATATACATATACACATATATATCAATCAATCAATCAATTTTATTTATAAAGCACCCTTTATACTAAAGCAGCTCAAAGTGCTGTACAGAATTATAAACAACAAACCCACAAAATAAAAGCAAACAACACACACAAAATAAAATAAATTATATGGAAAATATATAGACTGAACAGAAATTATATGTTCAGGAAATGCAGTTAAAAAGATGGGTCTTGAGCCTGCTCTTAAAAACAACAACGTTCTCTGCGGCCCTCAGGTTCTCCGGCAGGCTATTCCACAGATGTGGGCCAGAGTACTGGAAAGAAGCCTCACCGTAAGTGTGAGTTCTGACTATTGGAACTTTTAGTAGTCCAGTGCCAGAGGACCTTAGTGTCCATGGGGGTTCATAGGGTAATAGCAGCTCTACAAAATAAGATGGTGCAAGACCATTGAGACATTTAAAAACCATTAAAAGAATCTTAAAATCAACCCTGAGGCGCACAGGGAGCCAATGCAATGATTTTAAAACAGGTGTAATATGAGCCTGCCTTCTGGTCTTGGTTAGCACACGAGCAGCAGAGTTTTGTAACAGCTGAAGGCTCGATAAATTTTTCTTAGGGAGACCAGAAAGCAGCGGCGACCGCGGGAGCTCCAGCGACTCCGCCCAGTTGCCATCATCGCTCACGCTCACGCTCCCGTCCCACGCCTTTTCACCAGAGTGTGCATTCGCCGAACATTCGACAACAGCTGTGACCGTGGGCGCTACAGCAACGCCTCCCAGTCGCCGTCGCGAATGCTCTCATGCTATTCCCGCACGCGTCCACCAGGGTGTGCACATGCCTAAACTTTACAATCGCCTTCTGCCCATATCAGTATGAGAGGTTGTGCACTTGAGTCATATGTTAAACCACAATATCAATGTGTTTAGATGTGCTCACAGATGACATAACAAAAATCTGGTGCAGATCGGATGATGTATCATGGAGATATAACTGTTAGAATGATGTAGGGGGCGCTCTAGAGTCAAAAGTTAAAAAACAATACCACTGTATCCATAAGTGGTCACTAATGACGTACCAAAAATCTGGTGCAGATTGGATGTTGTCCATTCATCCATCCATTTTCTTCCGCTTATCTGGGGTCGGGTCGCGGGGGTAGCAGCCTAAGTAGGGAGGCCCAGACTTCCCTCTCCCCAGCCACTTGGGCCAGCTCTTCCGGGGGAATCCCGAGGCGTTCCCAGGCCAGCCGAGAAACATAGTCCCTCCAGCGTGTCCTGGGTCTTCCTCTGGGCCTCCTTCCGGTGGGACGTGTCCGGAACACCTCACCAGGGAGGCGTCCAGAAGGCATCCTAAACAGATGCCCAAGCCACCTCAACTGGCTCCTCTCGACGTGGAGAAGCAGCGGTTCTACTCCGAGTCCCTCCCGGATGATCGAGCTTCTCACCCTGTCTCTAAGGGAGAGCCCAGACACCCTGCGGAGAAAACTCATTTCGGCCGCTTGTATCCGAGATCTCATTCTTTCGGTCACAACCCAAAGCTCGTGACCATAGATGAGGGTTGGAACGTAGATCGATCGGTAAATTGAGAGCTTCGCCTTTTGACTCAGCTCTCTCTTCACCACGACAGACCTATACAGCGCCCGCTTCACTGCAGACGCTGCACCTATCCGCCTATCGATCTCACGCTCCATTTTTCCCTCATTCGTGAACAAGACCCCAAGATACTTGAACTCCTCCACTTGTGGTAGGACCTCCTACCTGACCCGGAGAGGGCACTCTGCCCTTTTCCAGCTCAAGACCATGGCCTCGGATTTGGAGGAACTGATCTTCATCCCGGCCGCATCGCATTCGGCTGCGAACCGCTCCAGCGAAAGCTGTAGATCACGATCTGATGAAGCCAATAAGACCACATCATCTGCAAAAAGCAGAGACGCAATCCTAAGGCCACCAAAACAAATCCCCTCAACACCTTGGCTGCGCCTAGAAATTCTGTCCATAAAAGTTATAAACAGAATCGGTGACAAAGGGCAACCTTGGCGGAGTCCAACTCTCACCGGGAACAAGCCCGACTTACAGACCAGGCTCTGACACCGGTCATACAGGGACCTAACAGCCCATATCAAAGGGCCCGCTACCCCATACTCCCAGAGTACCCCCCACAGGGCCCCCCGAGGGATGCGGTCGAACGCCTTCTCCAAGTCCACAAAGCGTATGTATGGTTGGGCAAACTCCCACGCACCCTCCAGGACCCTGCTGAGAGTGTAGAGCTGGTCCAGTGTTCCACGGCCAGGACGAAAACCGCACTGTTCCTCCTGAATCCGAGGTTCGACTATCCGACGGACCCTCCTCTCCAGAACCCCCGAATAGACCTTACCAGGGAGGCTTAAGAGCGTGATTCCCCTGTAGTTGGAGCACACTCTACAGTCCCCCTTTTTGAATAGGGGGACCACCACCCCGGTCTGCCAATCCAGGGGAACTTCCCCCGATGTCCACGCAATATTGCAGAGTCGCGTAAGCCAACACAACCCTACAACATCCAGAGCCTTAAGGAACTCTGGGCGATTGGATGTTGTATCACTGAGATATAACAGTTTGAATAATCTAGGGGGCGTACTTAAGTCAAATATCAAACAACAATACCAATGCGTCAGAAAATGCTCACAGATGACGCAACAAAAGTCTGGTACAGATCGGGTGATGTATCATTGAGATATAACTGTTAGAATAATGTAGGGGGCGCACTTGAGTCAACAGTTAAAAAACAATACCAATGTGTCCATAAGTGCTCACTAATGATGTACCAAAAATCTGGTGCAGATCGGATGATATTTCACTGAGATATAACTGTAGGAAGAATGTAGGTGGCGCTGTGGAAGCTATTGGCCACTTATCATGGATAACTGCTCAAGAGGTGGATAATGATCGATCATAGTGATTTTGGTTCACCTCGGCTGAAATCTGTATAATTTAGAGCCAAACGTATTGCAACGGCATCACGTCTTGATTCGCCACGCTGCCATGCCCACATCCTCCAGCAAAAACGGTTTGCACTTTAAATCAAGTCAGACCATCTTATCTATCTTCTAACACAGGATGATCATGATTAGGTCAATGGTGTCAAATAGGGAGCATTCCAAGTAAACAAAGAGACTTCCTGTTCTGAGGGGGTGGGGCTTTATGACATCAAAATATGACCACAGTGGATCGTCGGGCATCCAACAGGGATGAGTCATGCCAAGTTTGGTGCTTTTCGGTCTTTCAATGTGAAAGTTATAGTGTTTTTAAATTTATGGCGGGAAGCACAAATTTGAGGCCTGGCCACGCCCCTTCAACAAAACTAAACCAAAAGCTTTTCATAACTTTTACTCTCCAATGTCTTAAGGGCATATTAACCAAGTTTGAAGGCAATCCTTCAAAATCCCTAGGAGTATGTTAAAATTTGCCATTAGAAATGCCCAAAAATGAACATTTGACCCCAAATGGCCGACTTCCTGTTGATTTTGGACCAGGGGTCTAAGAGACTTTTTCATAGGTCCTGAGCCGATACACATGTTCACCAATTTTCAGAATTATCGGTCAAAAAATGGCTTGGGGCTGAGGTTTTAATATATTCTAGGGGGCGCTGTGGAGGCTATTGGCCAGTTATCATGGCTTCCTGTTCAAGGAGTGGGCAATGATCGATCATAGTCTGTGGAGGCTATTGGCCAATTATCATGGCTTCCTGTTCAAGGAGTGGGTAATGATCGATCATAGTAATTTTGGTGAACCTCGGATCAAATCTTTGGAATTTAGAGCCAAACGTATTGCAATGTCGTCACTTCTGACTTTGCCACGCCACCACACCCACATTCTCCAGCGAAAACGTTTTGTGCTTTAAAGCAAGTAAGACCATCTTGTTATATGTATTCTAACACAGGATCATCCTGTTTAGGTCAAGGATGTCAGAGAGGGAACAATCCAAGCAAAAAAAGTGACTTCCTGTTCTGAGGGGGCGGGGCTTTGATGATGTCAGAATATGACCACAGAGGATTGTCGGGCATCGGACAGGGATGGCTTATGCCAAGTTTTGTGCATTTTGTTATTTCAGTGTGAAAGTTATGAAGTTTGGAAATTTATGGCGTGAGGTATAACTTTGAGGCCTGGCCACGCCCCTTCAACATATATGAAAACACAATTTTTTTGATAACTTTTATTCCCCAATGTCTTAAGGTCAAATCCACCAAGTTTGAAGGCAATCTCTCAAAATGCCAAGGAGGAGTTCGTTAAAATTTGCCATGTATGAAAAGTGAAAAATGCCCAAAAATGACCCTTTGACCCAAAATAGCCGACTTCCTGTTGGGTTTAGGGCATACCTCCAAGAGACTTTTTTTCTTGATTCAGGGAGTTCTACCTATGTACCAAATTTCAGCTCTCTAAGATGTACCAGTTGTCCTATCTGCCAATCTGGACTACAAGGTACAGCATACAACCTCACCATCCATACCTGGTAACCATGTCACTATATCTGACCAGTCTGCTACTGATTGACATCTACATGGTCCTGGTTCTTATAGTTAGAATACGGGTACCTGAGTTGTTCAGATGGAGGCCATCAGTCCCAAAAAGATGTCTCCTTCCCCAGAAAACATAAAAATTTTCAACAAAGTTTACATTTTGGAGGATGCAAACAGAAGACAGCCAGGTGTTCAGGCTGAGAAGTCTGCTGAAACAGCCTATTCCTCTGCCACAAGTGGGAAGGGGACCAGAGATAAAAACTTGCAGTTGAAACTGTAGAACAGTGCCAAGCAGATGAATAAAATCTTGTTTCAAATATTCAGACTGCTGTTTGGGGATGTCATTGGTGCCTACGTGGATAATGAGTCTTTTAGCCTGTGGATGTGATTTAATGATTTCCAGGATTTTATTAGATATTTCGATGATGGTGGCACCTGGGAAAGATAGTGTAAGAGCTCCCCTCATCCTCACATTCTTTATAATAGAATCTCCCACAAGCAGTGTGGTGGGAAGCTAGTCCATCGGATGAGCCTCTAGTAGTGCTGAGCAGAGTAGCTGTAAGGGACGAGGTGGCTGCAGTGAAAGAGCCCTGAGCGGCCCCCGCACATCACTTACCACCTCCCTGACATGCTCTGGGGCCGGTGTGTAGTTCAACTCTGCCCGAGTCATCCTGACCTGGGACTTATTACAAGAGAGGGCCGCTGTTGTTTGTAGCAACTGCAGTTCTTACTGAAAGTCTTACTCAGTCTTAGCTGATGGAAAATGTAGTATGTCAGGACAGCTTTGCTGTGGACACACTATTTAATTAATTATTCTTAAGGCTAGTTCAAGCACAAAGAATATTAATTGTTTAATTAACAACGTTTTCTTTCTTTTTCGATTTAAATTTCTGCCATGTGACCAAGATAACTTGAGAGTGGAGTGTGGAATTAGTGACATGAGACGTAGTTTATCTTTGACCCATCAGAATAAATGTGGTCATTTATTTAACAGAATCAAAATTTAACATCAAAACATGTACACTCGATTTGCTGATCTGTTTCTGATTAAGAAACTTAACAAGTTCAAATAACAAGACAACAGAGGATTACTGATGGAGAATAATTCATCCCTGAAGGCACTTAGCTTGATTTACTGGCGAATAGAAGTTTAAAGAGAAGGAGTAAAGAAGTGTAAAGAGGAGGATTTAGATGGATGAAGGAAGATGTGCTGACCAGGAATGGCACCCTTCCTCCGACCCTAGCTCAGCCCTTGGTACACTTGATGCGTGACGACTCGTTACCTTTGCAGAAGATAAATCAGCTCCGGTACAGAGGTCCATTTCACACCATCTTTCAGCGTCTCTGGTCAGAGTGGCTGGGAATCGTCAGAAGTCGTGATGAAGTACTCCGTTCAACAGAATAAGCTTCCTTAGAAGGAATCTTCATTAGAAGTTGTAGGGCGTTACGCCCGGGTGAGTTCACAGCGAGGCGTGCTGTGACTCAGCTGGAATGGACGGACCCTTGTCACATGGTCCAATTCCATCAGCTATTAGAGTAGAGACTGTCAGACTCCAGCCTCCATTGAGAACTGAAAGTTCCAGTAAGATTCGCCGTAAGACTGAGTCTTCCAGTAAGACTGAGTCTTCCAGTAAGACTGAAAGTTCCAGGAAGACTTGTAAGACTTAAAGTTCCAGGAAGACTGAATAGTTCCAAGAAGTGTTCACTTTTAAAGGGTATCCACTTCCTGTTATTTGGTACTTCCTGATTGGTTAACACAACCAGCAGGGGTGGAGTTTTAGTGATGTCAGAGGGTTATTAGGAGTTGCAGACAGCAGAAATGTTTTTAAGAACGGTTAGTACAGACAGGAAAATATTTTTGAAGAAGAGAGACTCGCACGTGCCAGCCAGTTCCTTATTTACTGTCTGAGAGTTTTAAAACAAGGCACTTCGTTCTCATAACTTGTTCTCTGACTTTTGACCAACATCAAATCCACTCCTCATTCAGACAGAAGAGTAAATGCACAATTACTTTGTAAATAAGAGAGTTCACGGTGACTTTTATCTCTGTCGTCTACATTCTTCCGGACGCTAATGCTAATGAATCACTGCAGGAGCTTCATGATATCATCAGCTCGCTACAGAACAAACACCCCAAGGCTCTTTACGTGGTAGCCGTAGACTTTAACCACGTGAATCTAAAGGACTGTCTCCCGAGCTTTTATCAACATGTGGCGATTCCAACACATGGAGACCACACACTGGACCGTGTTTACACAAACGTAAAAGATACATACAAAGCCGAACCCCGCCCCCACCTAGGACTGTCAGACCACATCTCAATCTTCCTGGCTCCTGCTTACATGCCCCCGCTGAGACGCTCCAGACCGGTACAAAAGAAAGTTAAATGCTGGATCCAGGACATTGGCCCCATACTGAAAGATTGTTTTGACCGAACAGACTGGCAGGTTTTCAGAGAAGCTGCTGAAAATGGAGGTTCGCTTGATCTTGACCAATACACATCCTCAGTTCTGGGTTACATTAGTACATGTACTGACACCGTCTCCACCATCAGAAATGTTAAAAGCTACCCAAACAGAAAACCTTGGCTGAATGCAGAGGTGCGTACCCTGCTAGAAGTCAGGAACACTGCCTTCAGGTCTGGAAACTCAAAGGAGCTGAGTAGGACAAGAAAAGAGCTGGTTGCTGGTATTAAGAGGGCCAAGGGCACATATGCAAAGAGGATCGAGGGTCAATTCATCTCACAAGACCCTCGGAGCATGTGGAGGGGCATTAAGTGCATAACAGATTATAAAGGAAGGAGTGAACAATGCCCCAAAGACCCATCTCTGCCTGATGCCCTCAACAAGTTCTATGCACGATTTGAAGACCCGAACAGACCACTCAGCACCAGACTCACCTCACCACCGGATGAAGAGCATCTCAGCGCGACCTCAGCAGAAGTAAAGAGTACCTTCAGGAGGATTAATCCGCACAAGGCAACTGGCCCAGACAACATCCCCGGAAAAGTGTTGAAGGAATGT
>NC_056510.1:47221743-47223373 GCF_014905685.2 Nematolebias whitei | reverse complement strand
GTAAATATACCAGTTAACTATACTGGTTCTTACATGTAAATATACCATTTAACTATACTGGTGCTTACATGTAAACATACCAGTTAACGATACTGGTGCTTAAATGTGAGGGTGAAGAGGTGACTCTTCTTCAGATTGTGTGTGTGCTGTAGTTTAGTGAACATTATTTCTAATGTGGTTGTAAACCTGATGCTAATGAAACGTGCACATGCTGCTACTGATATATGTCAAATGTAGATTGGAAAAAAAATTATATTTGCTGCATTCACTGATTGAAATATATTTACAGTTGAATAAAAACATAAGTGGTTGTTTTTTCTCATTTAATAAAAAATCACGTTGTAAACATTCATGAAACATTTGATTCATCACTTCATGGAACATGTAAACATGATGAAATTGATCACATTTGTAGTAAATATTTGATGTATTAATATGTTTCAGGTAAGAAATAAACATGTAATGAAATATCCTATTTTGAAGTAAACATTTTATGTAATTAAATGTTTCTAGTAACAAATGTGATGTGTGGAGTTTTATCAAACTTTGTTGTTCAATAAAATTTAGCAGACTGAGAACTTTGTTTAAAAAGCACGTAGCAAGGTTTATTTCTCTTCTGCAGAAGGAGAGAACACATGGAATGGAAACACAGCACAAGAGTTCTTGTGCATTCTCTAAAAAACATGAGCAATACAGTCTCATTTATACACCTTCATATGTAACAGATCTTGCTTTGACACAACAGGCATGACCTCATTTGCAATCTTATCAGAGAAAAAACAGACAGTACGTTTGTGGTCAGTGACTGGTTCTGGAGCTGGGTTTGAGAAACGGAAGTTACAAAGCTTCACACACTGATGCTGAGGGGATTTAGCTGATAAGATTTAACAGAGTGTGATATAAAGTAAATGACTAATAACAGTGATGATAAACTTGATGAACAAAATAAACTGGTATCAATGTTTACAAAGTACTGATCCTTTCTGAGACTCAGAGCTAAAACTGCAGGCAAAAACTTTAATTATCATTTTAAAGTAAACTGTAAATTGTGTAAAGATATCAAACTTTTTTATATTAACAACCCAGAAAATATCAACAGATGAACATTGTGTGAGGTAAAACATTTCATAGAAAATTGCTACACAAATGTTCAAATATAAGTTAACAGCCTGATTTACATATTTCTGTCTCCCTTGAAGCTGCAGTACAAACGTGCTCTGAGAAATATGTTTAAGAAGCTTCGTGCTTTCTGGAGACGAGCTTCACACAATTCCTGCTCTGGAGACACACGGACGACAGCCATGATTCACACTCCATTTTGTTTGCACTGAGTAGACACAGTGTTGCTCAGCATGACTCACGTTGTTCTGGTGGATCAGAGTCTGAGAGTGCACAACCTGTGAACACACAATATAAATGATGAATGAAAAGACAGAAACATCAATTATAATATATCTATATTTTAATATCAATCAACCTTTATTTATACAGGTTAATCCCATTGAGCCTCGAGGACTCATTTACAAGAGAGACCTGATTTCAACAAAGAAAGATGACAACAATGGACAACAGCAACAACAATAAACAGTTATAAAAACTCATACTACAGTTTTTTTTTTTTTTTTTTTTT
>NC_056510.1:47221244-47221643 GCF_014905685.2 Nematolebias whitei | reverse complement strand
CCTGAGGCTGTTAGACTCATGAATCTCTAACTAGAATAATCACTGTGAAAAACCATATCATGTTGCTGCTGATCTGTTTCATGTTGCTGCTGATCTGTTTCAATGTTGATGTGTTCATGCGTGCACATCTGCTCACAGACTCATGTTCATGTTTGTGCTGATGTTCAATGTTTTATGTTATGAGTGCTTAGTGTATATTTAGTTATATATTATAATATATAATATATATATTATATATATATATATATATATATATAGTATATTTAGTTGATGTTTTTCTTAGTTCATATCTTAGATGTTATTACTGTTTTTCTTATACATTTTATTGTTGGATGTAACTGGGACCCCATGTACATAATTTCGCTCCATCACATGTACCACATGAGGTGCGAATGACAA
>NC_056510.1:47212856-47221144 GCF_014905685.2 Nematolebias whitei | reverse complement strand
TGATTATCAAGATATTGTAAAATAGTAATGATAATATAAAAAAGAAGACTGTTCTTTCAATTGATTAATTCGGGATACAATTAAATAGTCTCTTGATGAGATATTTTGTATTTCTGGATTCAAATCAATGAAATAACAGTTCCTGTCCCCTGAAGGTCTTCAGAGACAGATTGATGTAGGAGGTCTAGAACACTACAGTCCCCCCTTTGGAAATCATTGCCTGTCCATGGGGATGAATTCCAACATTAACTTACACCTCTGAATGTCCTTGACTAATCAGTGTGGGGGGGGGGGCAGGGCTGGGTACATGGGGGGGGGGGGGGGGGGGGGTCATGGGCCTGGAGCGGTGGCACCTGACTGGAGAGGTGGCTCTGGTGGTTCTGGGTGATGGTCTGTGCTGGCTGCATGCGGGCTTCTGGGCGGTCTGTACTGGCGGACATGGGTTACTGGCCTGGTGACCTGGCTGTCCCTGGGTGGGTTTGGGGTGGACGTGGGTGCGGATTCTGGGGTGGTATCGCTCCTGGGCGGGGTTCCTGGCTTGGTCCGGGGGTCTCGGGCCTTGGCGAGTATGTTACTGGGGTCTTGGGCCGGCGGGTGCACCGGTGCCCGGCCCTGGCCTTTGGGCCTTCGGGGCATTGGTGGGCTTTGGGGCCTGGGCGGGGGGGGGGTGGCGGGGGGGGGGGGGGGGGGGGGGGCCGGGGGGGGGGGACGGGCAGGCTCAACCTGGGTGTCTTCTTGCCTGGCGGTGGCCGTGGCCGTGGCGGTGGCCATGGCGTGGTGCTTGGCTGGGGGGCTGGGCTGTGGGGGGCTGTGACTGGGGTGGGGTATATTGGGGGCTCTCGCATGGGGGGGCTCTGTGCTGTGGGACCGGGGGAGTCTGGGCTCGCTGGGTGTGTGCCCTCACTTGCATGGGGCGCTCTCGCTGTGGGTGTTGTTTTGGGTGGACTGGTCTCGCTTTTTTGGGGTGGGGGTGCGCTCTTGGTCGCTGTGGTGCTCTATCTCTGACTGTTTGGGCACTCCTGGCTGATTGTCCCGGTTGGGGTTTGGTGGCCTCTCTGGTTGGGGGGCTGAGAATCGGGTTGGGGCATCTGGACGGTTTCGGGATGGGGCTGGGTTGCTGGCTCTGGTTCTGGTTGGTCCTCGGGGGCTATGTGCCGATCCGAGGCCTTGATCCCTGGTGGTGCGGCTGCCACCTCCTCCTAGGTATCTCTGTTAGAGCCTCTCTCCCCTGGTGGATCTTGGAGAGTGGGGGTGCCTATTGGGGTCAGTGGGGGAGCTGGTCCCCTGGGGGGGCATTGCCACCTCAGTTCACCTCCCCATCCCGACGTCATCCTCCGCCCACTCCACCACACCACCACTCAAACAGGGTTTTGGGGTTCAGGTGCACTACTGAGCTATGGGGAGACTCATCCATCTCTGTGGCTGGCTGGGTCCTGGGCCCTAATTTTAATATACAACCTAGACACTGTTGGATTTAATGTTTTATCTTTTATTATTTCTGAAATTTCAGGTTATATCATGTGTGTGTGTGTCGTTTTTCTTTAGAGTTTCCTCACAATCATTTAAATGATTGTGAGGAAACTCTAAAGAAAAATGACACACCAGGTGGGCCTAACGAGTTCGGAACTCGGGGGCTGTGGGTTGCTTTTCCCACCGCGGGTGTTGACTGTCTGCGAAAGATAAGAGAAATTGGTAATTTAGTCGAAGTGAACGTACAGTCTGGGACTTAGTACCAAATTTCCGGCAGTCTGGGACCGTTTTAAGGTCAGGATAAAGTTTTTGTGCCGTGCTGTGACTGATCTCTGTCTGTGTGTGTGAGGGGGGAGGTGTTACTTTTCTCTTTCTTCCTGTCCCCCTTATCTGGGACCGCGTGTGTGTGTGTGTGGCTGACAGAAGATTTGTTTTCTATCTGTTTAACCGGGGGGTGGGGGAAGGTGCAGCCTTTTCTTTTTTGCTCTGTCCTTTTTAGGTGAAAGTGTGTGCGTTGTTCTCTGTCTGTGTCAGGTGACTCGGACTGACTGGAGCATCCATATCCTGACCGAAAGGGGGTGCTGTTGTATAAGGCAAGGACAAGTCTGGACTCTGAGTTTTTTTCTCATACAACAGACTTGTGTATTGTTTTTATCACAACGGGGCCGGCTGTGCATGTGAATGAAAGAGAATTGAATGCCTGAGTGTGTGAACGGTCATCAGGTGTGGAACTCATATATATGTTACATGTGGCTCCTGTGGAAAGGCTACAGGGTCCATACATGAGTTGGGAGCATATTGGTGAACAATCTAAACGAGATGGAACAATTTTGAATATGAAATAAGTATAAAAGTCCAGCAGACCAATAGCTAAAACAAGCAGAAATAGTCTTAATGTACAAAAAGTAAGTGGGTAGAGCTTGGTTTTCCTGAATTAGGCTGTAAAAGTTGGATTACTGTAAAAATAAAGGTGGAATTAGCTGATATTGGCATGAAACAGCTAAATGGTATCAGGGATGTTAGCAGGAATATCTGAATCTTTCAAACATCAGCTGACAGGAGCTCAATGTTCAGAAATTAACAGAAATACGTCAGTAGACGTAAAAAAAACAAAAAAACGTTGAAGTAAGCTGAATACAGCTTAAAAGAGGGAGGAGGTGCTTGGAGGTGATACATCAACTGGGGTGATCGTGGCAGGAGGAGATCTGAACGCCATTTTCAGTCACTGTATGTAGGGAGAGAAACGTAATACATCGTTTAAAACAGGAAGAATAATCAGCAGCTGATTAGACCACAGCTGTCGGAGGTCAGACATAAACAGGGGATAAGAGAGCGAGGTCGAAAAACATTTGTGTGTTCAATCAGTGTCAGAGGTAAAGGAGCAGGCAGTGACCTCTGGAACAGTTGATCTGCAGCAATGGTTTGAAACTCAAGGCCAGGGGGACATCCCGTGTAGGAGCGGTAATTAACCGAGAGATAGAGTCAGAGGGGTTCAACTGGAGGTATTGTTGGAACAGCTAGCTGTGTGGGAAGAGGAAGATGGCAGACAGTCACTCACTAAGCGGGCGAGGGACAGAGGTAAATTGATAACAAACGTTCTGAACAGACAGGCAAAGGTGGAGAGCTGCTGACAGAGAGCTGCTGACATGATGCAGAGAAGGAAGGTGAATGGTTGAGGTGTCAAAGAGACCAAGTAGAAGAGCAGCATGGCTCGCAGCATTGGTGCTGGGTTCAACCTGTTTTATCAGGGTGTGGGTAGAAGGAGAAATGGAGTTAGGGGTGGTCTTGGAGGAAGTGAGGCGTAGGTCTGACGAAGGCCTAAGAGGAAATAAGGAGGATGATTCGTTGTGGTGACTTCTGAAAAGGGAAAAGCCAAAGGAAGCAGGACAAATGAAACAAATAAACATCATAAACATGTCAAATAAAGTTTAAACATTTCTGGATGACACATTGTAAACAAATTAGCTGAAATTTCTTTTTGGGATTGACAATAAAATCAGTTAATAAATTCAACTATATAACGACAGAATGTAAAATAAGTAATAAACAAAATCCTTGACACTTGTAAAATGAATAAAATTTATTCTGGTCAAAGAAACTCTTAACTAAACACAAACTTCTAAGAGCTACCTGAAGTGGGTTATTTGTGAGAAAACAACAATTCTAGTGGGTAAATGAACGGACTCTAAACATCTTGAGACATCACACAGGTCCTAGGAGTGCATGAGGAGAGCAGAGTTGAGTACATGGTGAGTTTGAGAAGTTGTGCTTTTGAACAAAGGTGCATGTAGACGTTTTGTGCAGTGCTAATGGTCTCTGTGATGTCTTGAAGTGTAGACATAGTCAAAATACATATTCTGAAAGATGGAAGACATTATTTTGGATGGAATATTTTTTGCAGTAGGCGTCAAGAATTGGATTGTGCAGTGTTTAATGAAAGTTTTCACTCTTATGTAATTGAGCGGTTAAAACATCTATTGTACAATCCAGGACACCAGAATGACTCTGTTGAAGGTAAACGCTGTGGTCTCAGGATAGAACTTGCTAACAGATGTTTAATGTTGATAACAGATGAATGTTGAATCAGACTTTTAATAATTGGATTGTTTATTTTTCCTTCTCAGCAGCCTGGGAGAACAGAGCTGTGGATGGGGGTAGGTGAATCTGGCTAGGCCCACAAAACAGACAGGTAGTCTTCAGATACATACAGCATCCATCTGAGGTTGATCATGACCCTCTAGTGCTGGGTGCCGGATCGGATACCAGATGTGTCAGGGGGACGCTGAAGTTGGGTCTGGGAAAACTGACCAATGGGACGGTTCAGAGAAGCTGTCAGTCGAGCACAACTGACACAACAACAAAGAAATTGTCAGCCAAACAATATGACTTTTCAAAGCAAAGATCTATCAGTCCAACTGTTGTGGCTGAGCGCCACTAATGGTGTTCAAAACAGCTGATACGGCCACCTTAGTTCAAAAGATTTATTGGACAACAAATTACAAGTATTCAGAGTTCATAACATCAAATTACATGTATGCATACAGGAGCATTTACCGAACACCGACCTGATCCGATGAGTCTCCAAGCAAATGCTCATGCTCCAGTCTGTCCCTGGACCTTTATCACAGTTTTGAGCAGGCTCTGCCTCTGATTGGTTTAAACAACCCGTTGTCATGGTTACAGGGCTCTTCTGCTTTGCTAGATATGCCCTTGAGGTTACATACCATAGATAAAGAATTTTATTGCTCTTTGTTAGTCAAACACTGGTGTTTTTTCTGTGAAGATTCTCTCCTCTAAACTGATAACAATTGTTAAACAATTAAATGCTACTTTCTATTATCTTACTAATTTTATTTAGTCAAACTATATTAAGTCTAAGTTAGAGAAATGTGTTCTAGATTATTTTATGTTCATCAGTCTGTGTGTGTGTGTGTGTGTGTGAGCGTGTGTGTGTGTGAGTGAGCGTGTGTGTGTGAGCGTCCATACTCAGAGACACTTCCCTAGAGTCTAATCAGTATCTTACCTGCTCTGAGTCGCTTGTAATTATATCCAAATGTGAACTTATAAGATTATGAATTTATAAGATTGACCCTAACTAGTGTGAGAAAGTGGATACTCATGCAAATTAATTGATTAACATTTAAATGATTGTGAGGAAACTCTAAAGAAAAACGACACACACACACACACATGATATAACATGAAATTTCAGAAATAATAAAAGATAAAACATTAAATCCAACAACACTCACTTATAACACTCTCATGACACATGCATATATAGGATCTGGAGTGGGCACATGGTCGCACTTAGGTGGTGGGATGTACAATCATTTCCACCTCCCGGACCGGTGCCCACTCTCATATGTAGCATGTAGACATTTAGGGTTCTGGGCAGAGATGAGGGGTGAATGGGCACCGCCTGCTCTCTGGGCAAGAGGTGGGTCTGTGCCAGTCGCCACCTCATCCCCCCATTTTAAACGCACTGTATAACAACATGTATCAACACCATAATCGAGTGGGAGGAGGAGGAAGTGGGTCTGTCCATAATTTATTTATGCATATATAGATTTTTTTTTCACAAACACCTCCTTTCTCTGTGTGACACTAGGGATCGAGGATGGGGGTGGCGCATTGTTGGGGTCTGGGCTGTGGGTGGGCTTTGGGCCTTGGGGGCGGTTGGTGATGGGGCCGGTGCTCTGGTTCCCCCTGGGCTGTTCCGATTCTTTTTATCTAGGTTCCTGGTTACGATGGCCGGCACTTTGACCGGGGTGGCTGCCAGCTTTCGGCGGGGGGTCGGCTATGGTAGTGTACGTGTGGTCATTGGTGGTGTAGGGCGGCAGTTGGGGGCATGGCTTCACCTCATCGGGGCACTGGCTGGTCTTCCAGTGTGGCATTTGTGGTGGGGGTGCTGTGTGTGTGGGGGGGTGCGTAGGTGGCGTGCTCGGGCGTCTCCGGGCCTGTGGTACAGAGCTCTTGATGTGAAAAGCCGGCCCTCCTCGGCTGCAGCTCCCTGCTGCTCTGCCCCTTGGGCTGGGGCTGGCCTGTGGTCGCTGTCAGGTAGATGGTGCATGCGGTCGGCCCGACAGAGATTCTGTTGGGCTATCTGTGTGTGCCTGTTTGTGGCTCGGGTTGGGTTTTTGGTGGTCCCCCCTCTCTTGGATCAATTTGGGCCCCACGTTTGGTGTGGGGCCCACTCCCCCCGGTCGTGCCCCCCTTTGGCGGGGGGCCCCCTTGCCGCCGGTGCATTGGTGGCTCTCGGCGTCTGGGCTGGGTGGTGGTGTGTACGTCGGTCCACCCTGGTTGCTGCCTGGTGGGGCCTGGGTGCCCTGGCTTTGTCGGGGCTCTGCTGGGGGGTGGTATGGCCTCAGGGCTTGGGGCTCGGTGTCCATGGCCGAATCTACTTGGGGTGGGGGCATGGGTTGCCGGCCGGACCTGTGGGCTCGTCGCTGCAGCTTCCTGGAGGCTCTGCAATGTGGTTGCTGGGGTCACCCGGTTCTTTCCTCTGCTCCTCTCTGGGGGGGTGCAGTTCTCCCTGTTGGGAGACTCCTGGGGCTCCAGGCCTGGGGGCCGCTGTGTGTCTGTGGCTCCGGTCCTCCCTGTGTTGCCATTGTGTCTTGGGGGTGTGGGTCTGTGGGCCCCCGCATCCACTATTGGGCATTCTTTTGGAGAAATCTGGTGGTGGCGGGCGTGCTTGCGCGGGTGTTTGGATTCAGGTGCTTTGACAGATGCACGCTAGGTTGGGTAGTGGTGGAAGCTAGATGATTCCTTGTGCCATGTCGAATGTTTCATGGTGATATTGTGGGTGGCATTGTGCTGTGCATGTTGTTTTGTTGTGGTGGTCTCTCGTTTTATCTATTTCTTTTATTTTTTTCTTATCAATCAATCAATCAATCAATCAATTCAACTTTATTGTCCATAACATTCAATGAAATGGAGATTTGTCTTTGACATATGGCTTATAAAACAAAATAAAAATGTGATTAAAAACTCTAAAAAACTTAAAACCAAACTTTGCTAAATCAATTTAAAACATTCAGTTAAAACCATTCTAAAATACACGATACATTAAAATATGGAAACATCTCAGCAGACAGTGGTTTGTTATGTGAGGCTGCGTTTAAATAGAACCTTGTTAAGTACATTCACCGCAGAGGGAACAAATGACTTTTTGTACCCATTTTTCTTTGCTAAAGGAACCAGGAGTCTTCGACCAGATGGTACCAACCTGAATAATGGTTGCAGTGGATGAGTTGGGTCATTGTAAACCTGGATTGCCTTTTTTTCCAGAACCTGACTGTACAGGTCTGTAAGTGTCATTTGTTGATGACCAATGACTTTACTACCTTGTCTGACCACCCGGGACAACTTGTTCCTGTCTCTGGCTAGGAGGTTCCCATACCATGAGACAATATTAAATGAAACAACACTTTCAACCAGTGACCTGTACACCAACTGCAAAGTAATTTTGCTTGCATTAAAGCTCCTTAGCTTATACAGAAGGTGGAGACGCTGTCTAGCTTTTTTGTAAATATAGTCAGTGTTGGGTTCAAAGGTCAACTTGTTGTCAATTATTGTTCCAAGGTATTTAAAATTAGTCACCTGCTCTACTTCCTGCCCTTTTATAATAGAAGGCCTAAAAGTAGGTCTGGTGCTGGCTGCTCCCCATCTACCTCCCAAACAAAGTTCCTTGGTTTTACTGACATTAAGGGCCAGGAAACTGTCATCAAACCAGTCAGAGAGCTGGTCTATGAGCTGGGAGTAGGAGGGACTGTTGGTGTCTTTCAGACCAGCAACTAGGGCAATGTCATCAGCATACTTAATTAATGTGAAATCTTTACTGTTGTGTTGCAACTCATTTGTGCATGTATAGAGAATAAAAGCGGCGATAGCACGCAACCCTGTGGAACACCAGTGTTCAAGACCCTACAGTCAGATAGAGTGTTGTCAACACAAACTCGCTGGGGTCTTCCTCTTAAAAAATTGCTAATCCACAACACAAGATGGCTGCTGACATTTAGATCACACAGGCGTTTCAAAAGTATATGTGGCTGAACCATATTAAAAGCAGATGAAAAGTCCATGAATAATATGCGAACAAATGTCTTTGGGTTGTCTAAATGATTGTGGACCTTGTTGAGGAGGGAGAGAGTGGCATCCTCCACCCCTCGGTTAGTCCTATACGCAAACTGCAAAGGGTCCATATGCTCAGCTGTAACAGACATGAGTTCTTTGCTCACTAAGCGCTCCATACATTTGCATAATACAGATGTGAGGGCAATTGGTCTGAAGTCATTCAGTGCCTTTGCATGTGTTAT
>NC_056510.1:47206481-47212756 GCF_014905685.2 Nematolebias whitei | reverse complement strand
CGTATTTTCTCTGTCTCTTCCGAGCTCAGAGGTGTAGGGCCTTGTATCTGGAACTTTTGTGATTTTATCGCCTCGGCTCGTTTCGTCCGAGGTGGGGGAGGGTTAGGTACGTCTTTTGGGGGTCCCTCTTCGGACTTACCCTGACAATATGGGTCCTCTTGGATCCCATATCTTTGCGTCCTACGCACACCCCATTTACAATAATCACGTTCATCCTCTGAAAGAGGAGCTTTTTTGTCCCAGCGTGCACCTTCATTACGCGGTTTGTTAGTTTGAAAATACTGCTTTTTCTCGCCTTTTTTAGGAGGAGGCGGCGAAGCACGCCGTCCTTCCAGTTCTAGGGAGTGGGGTTTAACCTTTACACTAGGAAACACTTATATGGGCGTCTTAGCATGAGAACATGCCTCAAACACATTCACAGCACACTGTTTAATCTCATTGATGGATTTTTCTCTGAAATTTGCCATCATTTGTACTGATGTTTTAAAATCAATGTGGAGATTTTTGCTGAAAACAAATTTAAAACCTTCTTCCTCCTCCATTCTGGTTTCATTTCTGTTACCAAAATAAGCTTGGAAGATTCTTTCGTAATAAACTTTTGGATGTTCATGCTTGCCCTGCGTGACCTTGTCAGCAGCTGGGAAACCAGCAGGTCTCGTGCAGGGGTCGTACTCTCTGATCAAAGCTTCACATAGAAGGTTGTAATCCCTTCTCGTTGCATCAGGTAGACGCTCGATGAAGGTGAACACCTCTCTGTCCGAAGTAATCCTTATCAGACTGATTTTATCCTCAACCGTAGCATTAGGATAACCATTCAGCCTGAATTCCAGGTCTTTCAGGTACGCTTTTGTTCCAGTTGAACCCATTGGTCCCGGTACAAAGCGTTGTACATATTTTGAGATTTTTTGCAAATCATCCATTGAAGGAGGAAGTATCAACGGTCTCTCTTGCATGGTTGGTAGTGCAAATTGGTGCAGGTCTGTCCCTATCACCCGAGATGAGGGTGGAGGTGTTTCTCTACACATCTGTGGAGATGCAGAATGGGATTAAGAGCAGGAGGTGCAACAACATCCTTCTGAGGTGGTTGTGGGTGACCTGGACTCTGACCTTGGTCTTCTTTGAGTTCCAGACAAGCTCGCCCCACGTCAGAAATCTTATTTGTTGCTGCGGCTAGTTTCTCCTCACAAGCTTTCAAGCGTTCCTGTGATGTTTGACATTCACTTTGTAAACGCACACATTGTTGGAGTAATGCCGCTTTTTCCAGTCTGCATTCGTCCAGCTCTTTTGATGCGAGCTGCAACCCTTGTTGTAACACATCGTTGTCTGAACACACAGCTTGGTACTGAAGCTCTTTATCCCTAATGATCTCCTCAAATGATTGAGCCTGTAATGACAGCTGATTATGTGAGAGCTCCCTCTCACCTTGCACCTCAACAGCACGTGTCTGTTCATCAAGTTTAGACTGTTCCATCAATTTGTCAAACATCTCCTTTTCAGTTGCATATGCTCTAGACAGCATGACATTTCGTGCAAGCTGATGATCCAATTCGTCTTTGAGAAGCAGAGAAATTTTTGCTAACCATTCATGGCTCAGTTTTTTATTCTCACTAACCGTAGCTCCTTTTGCTAAACTTTTCAGTTCTTCAGCTCTTTGAGCTTCATCAAGGTCTTCTAACGGTGCACCAACAATTGGATTTGTTAAAATACATAAGGCTGTCTGGATGACATCTTGGGAGCTTAAAAGGTCAACGTTTACGTCTTCTCCTGCCATTATCTTCTATTTAAAAATTAAATAAGAAGATATAGTGTTTTAGGTGGTAAAAATAAATCAGAAAAGTTTCCTTTTTCTGATATAATTACGCTTATTTAGTGATCTAGCAATTAAACGTGTATTATATTTTCAGCAAATGAGTAAACTTTATCAACTCTGTGAATATCTGGACCGTATCTTTAAAAGTTTCTAATTTTTCATTTTGCCCCTCCATCAGAGGAATTACCAGTGAATGAAAAATGTTTTGGTAAATGCCCTTCTGGCATAAATACCTTCATCACTTTTTAAATGCAAGATAACAGTAATAATTCAGCTTGAAGAACGTTTATTAACTCAAAAATGCGTCTGACAGAAATAAACACGTATAATTTCACCCAAAATAACCTAAAAACGAAGTGAAACTGTGATATCAAGTTTCCACAGGAGGTGGTAGCATCAACCTTATTTTATTTTAACCCAGACACTGTTAGTGATGACCAGTAGGAGTCGCGATGACTTCCTGTGGCATCCGGTGACATCCGGTCGTTAGCTGTTAGCTTAAAATTAGCATCGGCTAGCGTGGTCCAAGAACACCATGTAATGACGGATTTAAAACTTGAATGTGGCAAAGTTTCAGCAATTAGGCTTCAAAGAAACGGAGCAGCGGATCAGAATGCAACTTTAAAGTGTTTTTCAACTTTAAACAGCAGATTGAAATTCCCTATGAAGACGAGCTTCATTTCCGGGTCACGAGACTGAATCTACCAATGACAGAACAGCAACGGGGGTGGGTTCTATATCGCTGACTCAGAGGAAGTGACGCAGACACGTCACTCATTTCTCAGCGAATCAGGGCGTACCACACAGCGGTTTTCAGCCAATGACGGATCGTTTTTCCAGCTATCTTTGTTAGCATTAGCCTGAACAAGTCCGGTCAACTTTCTGTCCATTAACGTTCAAAATGCACTATTTACTGTTAAAAATGTAACCAATAAGCTCTCAAAGCTTCACGGAGACGGCGCTCCGTTCTTAAAAACGTCTCTTTCTTCAAACACGACTCGTTCGAACCGAATCAGAACCGAGCCGGACCAGAACCACGTCTGGACCACAGTTTAAACAGAATAAAGCGTTTTAACACAGCTCCTTAGCTTTGTCACACAACAGACGTACATTTCAGCTTTAAAATGAAACACATTGACCTTTTTTTCAGCTTTCAAAACACCACAAATGCAAGCTTTCTCTGAGCCCCGCAGCTGCGCTGCGTTTCACACAGCCACAATCTACACTTTTCATTTCATGCCAACATGATAAATTCAATTGTTATACGAATACAGTCCATTTATGAACCTGTCACGAGCCACCAGATGTAGAGCTCGTTAGAGACCCGTACGAGGCCACCAGATGTAGATGAACATATTCTGTGATATATTCATAAATTAAATGGATTCATTCATTTTTCTGGACTGAATAATATCGTGCATTGAATTTAATAAAAATGTAACGTGAGGCGTTAATTATCTTTGACCCATCAAATGAATGTGGTCATTTATTTACAGAATCAAAATTTAACATCAAACATTTACATTAATTTGGCAAAATTGAAAATAACAACATGGCTTAGTTAGCAAGCTGTACAATTAGAAACCCATACGGCGATGGTTTTCTTCACTTCAAGCTGTAAAACAGACATTTCTAAAAATATCTGGATTAATTTCTAACAGATAGAAGAGTTTAAAGATGGAAAGATGAAGTTTAGAGGGAGGGAGATGGTGTGTGTGAGTGAAAGTGTTGAACAGAACGGCACCCTCCATTCGAACCCAGCTTTCCTCGGTACGCTCGGTAGTAAACTCGACTCGTTACCTCTCTGACGATGAATCAGCGGATACGGAGTTCCAGTTAACGCTACCGGTCCAGCGTCTCCGTAGGATGGCAGAGAACCGTCCGGAGTGGTGGCGGGACTTCATCAACAACAGTTCACCTCACGAGTGGACTCACATGAGTGGAGTCCTTCAGAAGTTCCACTCAGATGTGGAAGATTGCATAATTCCCACAAGACTCGGAAGAGCTCCGGATCATGTCTGGACTTCTGTTCTCCCCAGCACTTCTTCCGTTCGGTTCTGCTCCCAGAACTGAACTCGACTGCACTCGACCGCAACTCGACTGGAGCTGCAAACGACTGAAGCCGGTTTGAACTAGGAAGTACCGACATTTAAAGAGTTCTATTTCCGGTTCATTTGGGAGGTTCCTGATTGGTCAAATCGACCAGACAGGGGTGTGTTTTTGTGACGTAAGAGGTCACTAGAAGTCAGAAAAACAGAAAATGTTTTGGAACAGATTGAAAATGTTTTAGAGACAGACGAGAGAAATGTTTGGACGAGTTGGGTGAAAACAGGTGCCCGCTTCTCTATTTACGTCTGAGAGGATTTAAAAACATGACAGTTCATTCCAACAACTTGTCTTCGACCTCTGACCGACATCACAACTTGCTCATTTCAGATAGAAGATCAGAAAATGCATGAATTACTCCGTAATAAATTCCAATTTGATTTCTACTTTGAATGAGGATTAAAAATCACTAATACTGTTTCACAGTTGATTAAAAATGATTAGTTCACTTCAACATTTAAAAATGGTTTGAACTAAACACACTTTGATTATCAAACATTTGTAAAATAGTAATGATAATAAAAAGAGAGTGTTCTTTCAATTGATCAGTGCAGGACACTTAGAAAGTCTCTGGATAAACTTAATCTTGTGTTTCTGGACTCAAATCAATGAAATACAGTTCTTGTTCCAGGCAGGCCCTCAAGGCCAGATTTTGACCTGAGGCTTAGTTCACTACAGTCCCCCCTTTGGAAATCATCGCCTATCCATGGGGATGAATTCCAACATGAACTTACGCCTTCGAATGTCCTTGAGCTTGATGTAATCCAACAATGAAAACAAAAGTCAAAGGAGGTAATCCCACAATGTTCTTGGTAATTCCATTGTGTTGATGGTAATTCCATAATGTTGTTGGTAATTCCATAGTAGCAATGCCTTAACCCCTTGGAAACAGAGTCTGTAATCCATTGGAAAAGTCATATAATCCACAACGGTATATCCACAACGAATGGAGGTGTTGATTGATCAGCATACAGAGGGGTTCCCTTAGATTGAACTGAAGATGCGGCCACTGGATGAAGAGTGGAGACCAACGTCAGGATTGCAGGTCTCCTCCAGCGAAGGTCGTCGCTGGGTGGATGTCCAGTCGATGCCGTTCTGGTTCAAATGTGTCATGCAATTATGTGGTTTAAGGTGGGCTTATGAAGGGGATTTTACATAAGGCCTTAAACTATATGCACCTGGTGTGTAAGCTATTATGATTGGGAACAGCTACAGCTACCAGTTAAGGGGTGGAACATGCTGAAAAGGGTAACTATTGTCAGGGTTTTGTGGACAGGAACGAACCCAGTTGTGTAGACAGGACTCAAATCGGCAGATTACAAAAATAAGTATTTAATGGAGGAATGTATTTACAAAATAACACGCTGACGAGGCAGCAAAACTTACGTGATGACAGAAGGCTCAGAGGGAAACTCAGGGAGGACTCAGGAGAGCTCAGGGGAGACGCAGGAGAACACAGGAGAACGCAGAGACCCAACGAATACGACCCGACGAGGAACAAGACAGAACAGACAGCTTTTATACAAGGACAAGACAAGACGTGATTACAACAGCTGTGACGAGACAAAGGTGGCACCAATTAAACTGACGAGGAAACACTAGGGAAACACAGACACAAACAGAAACAGCAAATGGTACCATCCTTACAACTATAGGGGTTTATACCTATAGAAGAGTGTTCCAAACTATTTTTCCATTCCTAACTTGGTTTAAGTTAGCTTTACATGGCAAAATATAGTTTGGTTCAATTGTCTGTTGTCTTTTAGACGAACGACTTGAGATTGGGTGTTTGGTTTCCCCATAAATGTTTTTGGAAGTCTATGGCGAGACTCATCAAAAAGAATTAGCTATCCCCCCGAATAGAATTGTTCGAGTAGGTTCGGCTTAAGCGTTGTGAGACCAATGTAGATTATGGTACTTAAGGTAGCATTAATCTACATTGACTCCGCAAAGATTACATTTTAACAAATGAACTGCATGTTGGCATAGTTAAAGGCCTCAGTCTCTAACTCAACTACACACAAAATTCATTCTTACTTGGGGTGTTCAGAAACAATACCAAAAACCAATTAAATGATGTCTCAACATCGACAAAAACAGTGACTAAGCAACCAGTTAAACAACGTTTCAACATTGACAAAAGCAGTGATTAAGCAACTAGAAAACGACGTTTCGGTGCGTCACTCACTCTGAATGTCAGATTTGCTCACGTTATCGCGTCTGGTAGCATTACCCTAACTGGCGTCACCCCCCTTCGGTCATGGGAGACCGCGAACACGGGTGAGGACGTCGCTCCATGAGCTAAAGTTAGGCTGTCCTTGAGTAGTTTTAACTGTTCGCGCAGCTGAAAGAGGACTTT
>NC_056510.1:47198730-47206381 GCF_014905685.2 Nematolebias whitei | reverse complement strand
GAGGTGGAACACCTGGAGAGCTGGTGCAGAGAGAATAACCTTCACATCAATGTGAAGAAGACAAAGGAGATGATTGTGGACTTCAGAAGGAACAAAAACACCTACACCCCCCTGAACATAAGAGGATCTGCGGTGGAAGTGGTCTCCAGCTACAAGTACTTGGGTGTACACATGAATGACAACCTCAGCTGGAGCAACAACACCACCAGCCTGATCAAGAAAGCTCATCAGAGACTCTACTTCCTCAGACGGCTGAGGCGAGCTGGTCTGGGAAGCTCAGTCCTCACCTCCTTCTACAGGTGTGCAGTGGAGAGCATCCTGTGCTCCAGCATCAATGTGTGGCATGGAGGCTGCACAGCTGCAGAAAGAAAAGCTTTGCAGAGAGTGGTGAAGGCTGCACAGAAATCTGTCGGAATCAGTCTGCACACCATCTACACCTCCAGATGCAGGAAGAGGGCCACCTGTATCATGAAGGACCCCACTCACCCAGCACACACACTTTTTGCCCCACTCCCCTCAGGAAGGAGGTTAAGGAGCGTTAAGTGTAGAACCACTAGACTGAGGAACAGCTTCTACCCTGAGGCTGTTAGACTCATGAATCTCTAACTAGAATAATCACTGTGAAAAACCATATCATGTTGCTGCTGATCTGTTTCATGTTGCTGCTGATCTGTTTCAATGTTGATGTGTTCATGCGTGCACATCTGCTCACAGACTCATGTTCATGTTTGTGCTGATGTTCAATGTTTTATGTTATGAGTGCTTAGTGTATATTTAGTTGATGTTTTTCTTAGTTCATATCTTAGATGTTATTACTGTTTTTCTTATACATTTTATTGTTGGATGTAACTGGGACCTTGTGTACATAATTTCGCTCCACCACATGTACCACATGAGGTGCGAATGACAATAAAGAAACTCTGACTCTGACTCTGACTTAAAGGGGATGTGTTAAGCTGGCTGCTTTGAAGGAAGTGCATCATATGTTGTTTATAAATGGTTCATCTGCAGCTGTAGTTTTGACGGCATCTAAAACAACACGAATTATCTAAAAATATCTGAGATGAAAAAATTCACCATCTTGTTTTGCAGTTGTTTCACATTTAAAGTAAAAGTTCAGCTCTTTTCAAGAGGGGTTCTGTGGAAAAAGTTATGAACAAGTAATATCTTACCTGTTGCACATAGGCTTTAGAACAACCTCAATTTGGAGAAACTGATGAGCTAAATATTCTGAGTGGGGCTAAGACCAGAAGTAGGATTTCTTTTTAATAAATAAAAGTTAATTGCTGACACTTTTTGCATGAAGTGGTTATGTATGAAGAATTGTCTGATTATCTGTACAACAAGACGGATGACATAAAACTGCAATACAGCAATGTGAGGCATGTCAGCATTAGGAAAGAGGGTCACCACAGTATGTGCAGGGACCAATAGAGGAAAGGGACCATATCAGATCTGGCAGACGGATTTCATTGGCCCTTTGCCATGTCACAGGGGTGTAGATATGTATGTACGGCTGTAGATACATATTCAGGTGTGTTGGTGACTCATCCTTGTAAATATGCAAATCAGACATCTACTTTAGAATGTCTTAGTATGATGAAATAATTTTATGGGGTTCCCCTTCAGATACAAACAGATAATGGGACCCATTTTACTGGAAAACAGGCGAAAGACTGGTCAGCTGAAAAACATGTTGAATGGATTTATCACATTCCTTATCATCCACAAGCTGCTGGGCTGATTGAGAGAATGAATGAACTGTTAAAAGAAATGCTGAGAAAATTAAATTAAAAACATGATTTTACAAACTGGAAAGTAAATTTGTTGCAGGCTGTGTTTCAATTGAATAACAGACCCATTGCACCAGGCACCACTCCTCTAAATTGAATGATACTCCAGAAAAAAAAGAACCAATTAGTATGTGGAAAATTGATGACAGAGCAGAGCTGCCTGTCAGAGCAACTCCTGGATCTGCTGGACTAGATCTGAGGACTCTAGAGTCAGTGACATTGATTTCAGGTCAAATTCAAGTTATAAAAATTGGTCTGGGTCTGCAATATCCTAAAGGCAGGAGAAGAAAAATGGGTGAATGTATCTGTAAACAAGTGTTATATAAGAGAAAACAAATGATTCTTCCTCTATCTGTAAGCAGTACTTTTTGCCTCTACAGCTTGATGTTTCCTTGATCTTTGCTGACTGGACGGTCGGGGCCTCCCAGGAGTCAACATGGGAGAAGCTGGTGGCAGGCGCCCGTCAGATGGGAGTGCAGGCTGTTTGGGCATCACGTGCCTTGTCGGAGGCGTCATGGTGCTGATGGTCAACGTCTCATCAGCAACACCAGGACGTGTCTTGGAGGAGGATCAGGTGTTCACGTTTGGTTGAAAAAATGCAAGCAAGAACAGAGTGCAAAGTAACTTCACATGTTTGAAACACAAAAAGCTGCCTGATAGGGCACAACTGACTGTTCTATGTACAAGTGTCGGGCACGCTACAACAGGAAAACCATCCCAGTGATACCTAAGGGATGTCAGATTAGAATTATGTGGAAACCCCACTGTGTAGCATGTATAAGAACGGTACATGTAAACCAGATGAAAAAAAAAAGAACAAAGTTTGACTTTACTGCCAATTAAACAAAGGGGGACGAAACATGCTTCGTTGGCAGTTACCCAAGTTGGAGTCTGGATGCCATCAGTAGTCATGACTCAAGAAGAAACGGCCATAATACTACTAAAATAAATAAACTGGCAGCTGAAGATGTGGGGGAGCACAGAAGAATTGCTCTCCAACATAACTGAAGCTTTGAACTTGTTTTCCTGTGTACCTTGCAATTTTTCCATGCACAGCTGCCAGAGGGTGGTGACCACATCCAATCACCACGAGTGGAGGAAGCTGTGGAACATTTCTAGTACATATTGGGTAGTTGTAAAACCTGAATTGACAATGTACTGAATATATGTGTGAATGTTATTGGGTTCAGTATCTTGTGAGCAATGCAACTACAATGTGCAAGTATCATATTTTACCTGTACAAGGATACTGGTTTTTAAAAGTACAAGGTGAGTGGTTTGAGCCACAGACAAATCTCACGTATGACATGCAATTATGCGAGACAGCTGATAAAGGAGTGGTATGTATGCTGAAATTAGGTCATGTTAACCCATGTTTAACCAAAGACGAGGTATTGTGTGATTGGACTCATGAATTAGTTAGAGCAACAATAAAAAGTCATCCTCAATTACCTAAGGTGCCTTTCTCTGGATGTGTGTATGGTGTACATCTGTGGACTTGGAACAACCAGACTTATCAATTAACTAATTATAGTTCCACCACTCGATTAACAGAGGTACAATGGCAAACTTTGCACGTACCCTGGCGAGTCTCCCTAGACCATTTCAAATGTGCATTGAATGGGTCTACAGAGCTGAAATGAATGATTGAATCTCATAAGTCTAAACGTGTCTGATCTAACAGTGTCCACCTGCATTGCTCAAGGAAAGGTTTTACATGTGGCTAAACTAATAGTGTAGGCGTCGGCTCACCATTGGTGGGATATATTCACAGGAATGTCATCTACGGCGCAAAATATATGCAGTATCTCCTTTGCTTGTTTAGTGAAAAGAAGAATAACTAGTTTGATCTATGTATCTCTGTATTAACTTTGTGTAATTTGGGAACTTGTTTTTATATTAGGAGGGTTAAAAAAGAATTAATCAGGAAATTTATAATACAGCTTGGTTACAACTATTGTGTCAGTGGGAATGTAATAAATCAAACGTTCCAGGGGTTTGAAACTCGTCTGGATTTTCTTAACTTTGTGAGTGAGTTTATTCAGGATGAAGTTATGAGGTTATTCCCAGAACAATTTCAATTTCAGCGGAGTGATTTTCAGAATTAAATGTCTAAATTGCCATAAAAGGCAAGGGTGGAATGATATAGGAATGATTATTTTGATGCTTTTATGTCAATTTATACTTATTTTATACTCATTTTATATGCAGCTTATCTGTGTCAGGCCTATACTGCAGATGTGTTTTGGAGGAATGAAAATAAGCCTCCGGGGGTGCGCTTGCCGCAAGATCTGGCCCATCTTGCGGTTATAGTGACCCGGAGTTTGATGTAGACAGGTCTTTCATCCACCCACGACCTTGGGTTTGAAAGACATGTTTTTATGAGCCATCGCTCTGCTGTACAAACTGCCTTGATGATGGAAAACATGTTTGCTCTTCCCGCACGTCACACAGTCAGAGGGGGAGTATAAAAAGTGTAACACCCAGAATTAGAGTTGAAGTCTGCTGTGGATTCTTGATCCGATGCCCAGCCTGAATTGATGTTACCTTTCTACTCGGACTGAAAACGGCTTCCTCGGTCTGGTGTCACGGTGAGGAGTTTCTACATCAATGCTTGATTTGTACTGAATGTACGTTGCTTTGCTGTATCTGTGGCGGTTTAATAAATGACACTTATTATTCTAGCAGAAAACAGCCTGAGAGTTTATTTTGAGAGTTTTCATTCATTGCTCCGACCTTTCCCCTAACCTGTGTCTATCTTGTTAAAGATAATTTCATAGAACACCCATCCATGAATATTGTAAGTAAATGCCTCCTGTGGCAGTGTTACTTAATATGAGCTTAATTCTAACAGATACAACGAACCAGGCTATTCCAGAGTTTGTTTACTCAAAAGCACTTAAAATTAATAAACCTACAATTTTCACTAAAAGCCTGACAGTGTAATTTACCTATAATTATATATATATATACACATATATATATATATATATATATACATATATATATATATATACATATATATATATATACATATATATATATATATACACATATATATATATATACACATATATATATATATATACATACACATATACATATACATATACACATACATATACATACACATATACATATACATACACATATACATATACATACATGTAAGGAACTCTCGTGAGGGTTTGGACCAAGATCACAACACAACAGAATGACGATAAATAATAAGTGTTTATTGTTTCTAGGAAGGAAGTGACAGCTGGTCTTGGTGCTGGTCTGGGTTCTGGTTCTGGTGTCGGTTAATGGCAGGAACAGTTCTAAGAAGCAGAGAACGGTTAGTGGTCGTGCGGGTAATCAGAACGAGGAAAACACAGTCAACCAGAAAAAGCCACTAACCGTCTCAGATGATCTTAGGGGTCCTGAAGGGTTGAGGTGGTTAGGTCTGCAGCTGCTGGAGGAGCTGAGTCCGGTGAAGGACGCCAGTCGGCCGCAGCTGTCTGCGTGGCCAGAGTCCGTAATCCAAGAGGAAAGGACAGGCTTTCCTAGGTCCAGTAACGTGAGGCAGATGTCAGGCAGTACCAGAGAGACAGGCAGATCGGTGGTCGTGCAGGCGTGGGTCGGTACCAAGAGCAGAGGCAGAAACAAATCCAAAAGGGAAATCCAAAGAGACGTGGTCGAGGCAGGTGGAGGGTCCAGGAACCAAGAGATCAGACCAAACAAGAAGGGGAGGACAACCAGAAAGAGGGACAGGTAGCGTGGTGGGCAAGACAAGGAGCGAGGACTTGAACAGGGACAAGAGAGGGGAACAAGGACTACAGGCATGAACGCGAGATACCTACTAACTACAAAGAGTGTTCAACTATCGGGCACCGAAGAGTTGACAGGGTGCTGCTTATAAAGGGTGGAGAGAAACAGGTGCAGCCAGTCTGAGATAATCAGGCCAGCTGACTGCAGTGCAGACAATTAGTGCAGTCAGCCTTCACCAACATGCAGAGTGGATAGACTGGTTCTCCACTAATGCCCCTTTTCCACCGTCACAGAGCAGATCAGATCAGTTCGGGTTGGTTCAGATCGGTTCGGGTCTGTTGTGTTTCCATGTGCATTTCTGGACCGGCTCTGTAGGCGGGGACTAGAATCCAACTCGTCTTACCACCTGGTGGCGGTAGTGCTCCCTTAAGCTACTTACTAGCCACCACTAAACGTATTAGAAGAAGAACACCCTGAAGGTTTTGTCACACGACGTTGTGGAAGAGATGTCATGCTCTAATGGAGTACCTCATGAGATGTAACTTTTAAACCTGATTCATAATCCTACCTTACTGCCTTCCTGCTGCTTTAAACCCATGTGTTTTTCATTTTAGGACAGATTTTTACAATAAAGATGTATTAAAAATATCTTCACTGTTATTATTTGCAGATATGCACAAGGTTCATGTTAAAATTGCAAAACTTCACACTGTGCTGTAATCTTTGAAACTGCTTTTACAATAAGATACAGACTTGAAAACAATTAGATTAAATTTTGTCCTTGAATTTTAAAGATTTGTCTTTCATTAAATTAAAACATAAATTTATTACTTATTAATCTAAAAAAGTTAAGTCTGGTCCTCTGGACATTCAAAAAACAAAACTAACAAAAAACATTTAGTTTATTTATTATGAACTGTATTGTTTGTTTTGTGAATGTCCAGAGGACCAGACTTAACTTTTTAGATTTTTCTACCTGGATTATTGAGCAGCATCAGGATATTAATTAATAAATAGTCAGTTGGTTTGTGAACACCATGTGGTCCTAGAAGAGTTGAAGAGGAGGCTGTTGATGTCTGTGCCTCCCTGGTGAAGATGCTTCTCCCACAACCCTGAAGCAGAAGAGGATGGATGGATGGATGGACGGGTTGTGAAGGAGGAGACTATCAAACAGCAGGAGTGGTCAGTTCAGGTGAACTCCTGCCTGTTTGCTTCAGATCAGCTGTTCAAATCTCTGCAGGTTCAAATAAAAGGTGCACCAGGACTTTCAGCTGAATCTCTCAGGCCACAGTTGTACGGACGATAAACGATAACTGCTAAAAGATAACTGATGACTGATAACTGTCCTTTCTGAATTTTTGACTGTTTTTGTGTCACTTCATCCTAGAACCAAAAAATTATAACATAATAACAGTTGAGCAGATTCTGGTAATCTTTTCTTAGGATTCATTAAAGATCAAATGCAATTGGAAATTTTTCTCAACTTCCAGTATGAATTTAAACAAACACTATATGAACTTAACATTGTAAAATTTGTTTAGGAAATTTAATGTTCAAGGACACCACTTAAGAAAAAAATATTTAATAGGAAAGTAACAAGAGAAAAATGTAGAAAAATAAAAACTACTGCCTCCAACTAATGATTGTGTCCCTTGTCTCACGGGCTTCATCCAGAAGAAGACACAAGTGTTGTTCCTGCTGTGTCCGCTTCAGTTCTTCATGTTCATTCAATGATGAAATAAGACTTTTCTTTACTGGACTCTTTTCTCTTTCTCTTCACTAGAAAGAAGAAAAAGGTGGTTAATTCAAGCTACATACTGTTTTTGAATAAATGTATAAAACAAAGAAAGGTGCAGATAACAGCTATAATAGATATATTAATAATAATAAACTGATCAAATAAGAAAATGAAAAATAAATTGATTTAAAAATAATGAAAATGATAATAATGGATATATGAATCAGAAAGTATTATACAGATGCAGATATTCTTTGTCATTCGCACCACATGTGGTACATGTGGTGGATCAAAATTATGTTCACAGGGTCCCAGTTACATCCAACAATAAAATATAAAATAAAAACAGTAATAAGATCTAAGATATGAA
>NC_056510.1:47197091-47198630 GCF_014905685.2 Nematolebias whitei | reverse complement strand
GTCCTTCTTGAGCATGTGATCAGCTGGTTTTGGTTGTCAGCAGCAAAACTGGTTGATCCACTCTGAGACGGTGCTATTTAAGAGACTGAGCTGAATACAGCTCCTCAGACTGAGGAAGTCTCTCGGATGAGAGACAAAACGTTTCTACATTTTTTTGTTGATTTGCTTTGTTTTGTTTTTTTGTATGTCCAGAGGACCAGATTTAACTTTTTTAGATAGGTTCTGACTGTAGTTTGTGCTTATGCACCAAACGGCAGTTCATATTATCCACCGTTTTTGGAGTCTTTGGAGGGGGTACTGGAAAGTGCACCTCCTGTGGACTCCCTTGTTCTGCTGGGGGACTTCAATGCTCACGTGGGCAATGACAGTGAGACCTGGAGGGGCGTGGTTGGGAGGAACGGCCCCCCTGATCTGAACCAGAGTGGTGTTCTGTTGTTGGACTTCTGTGCTCGTCATGGATTGTCAATAACCAACACCTTGTTCAGGCATAAGGGTGTCCATATGTGCTCTTGGCACCAGGACACCCTAGGCCGCGGTTCGATGATAGACTTTGTCATCGTCTCATCTGATCTGCGGTCACATGTCTTGGACACTCGAGTGAAGAGAGGGGTGGAGCTTTCTACTGATCACTACCTGGTGGTGAGTTGGCTCCGATGGTGGGGGAGGATGCCGGTCAGACCTGGCAGACCCAAACGTATTGTGAGGGTTTGCTGGGAACATCTGGCAGAGTCTCCTGTGAGAAGGAGTTTTAACTCCCACCTCCGGGAGAACTTCGAACATGTTCCGAGGGAGGTGGGGGACATTGAGTCCGAGTGGACCATGTTTCGTGCCTCTATTGTAGACGCAGCTTGCCGGAGCTGCGACCGCAAGGTTGTCGGTACCTGTCGCGGCGGCAACCCTCGAACCCGATGGTGAACAACGTCGGTGAGGGATGCTGTCAGGCTGAACAAAGAGTCCTATTGGGCCTTTTTGGCCTGTGGGGCCCCAGAAGCAGCTGATGGGTACCGACAGTACAAGTGACATGCGGCTCGGGTGGTCGCTAAGGCAAAAACTCGGGCATGGGAAGAGTTCGAAGAGGCCATGGAGAATGACTTCCGCATGGCTTTGAGGCGATTCTGGTCCACCATCCGGCGTCTCGGGGGGGAAAGCGGTACGCCACCAACACTGTTTATAGTGGGAGTGGTGTGCTGCTGACCTCAACTCGGGATGTTGTGGGTCGGTGGGCCGAATACTTTGAAGACCTCCTCAATCCCACTGGCACGTCTTCCACTGAGGAAGCGGAGCCTGGGGACTCTGGTTCGGGCCCTCCAATCTCTGGTGCTGAGGTCACCGAGGTGGTTAAAAAGCTCCTCGGTGGCAGGGCCCCAGGGGTGGATGAGATTCGCCCGGAATTCCTTAAGGCTCTGGATGTTGTAGGGTTGTGTTGGCTTACGCAACTCTTCAATATTGCGTGGACATCGGAGGAAGTTCCCCTGGATTGGCAGACCGGGGCGGTGGTCCCCCTATTCAAAAAGGGGGACCGTAGAGTGTGTTCCAACT
>NC_056510.1:47195401-47196991 GCF_014905685.2 Nematolebias whitei | reverse complement strand
GGTGGTCCCCCTATTCAAAAAGGGGGACCGTAGAGTGTGTTCCAACTACAGGGGAATCACGCTCTTAAGCCTCCCTGGTAAGGTCTACTCGGGGGTTCTGGAGAGGAGGGTCCGTCGGATAGTCGAACCTCGGATTCAGGAAGAGCAGTGTGGTTTTCGTCCTGGCCGTGGAACACTGGACCAGCTCTACACTCTCAGCAGGGTCCTGGAGGGTGCGTGGGAGTTTGCCCATCCGGTCTACATGTGCTTTGTGGACTTGGAGAAGGTGTTCGACCGCATCCCTCGGGGAACCCTGTGGGGGGTACTCTGGGAGTATGGGGTACCGGGCCCTTTGATATGGGCTGTCAGGTCCCTGTATGACCGGTGTCAGAGCCTGGTCTGCATCTCTGGCAGTAAGTCGGACTTGTTCCTGGTGAGAGTTGGACTCCGCCAAGGTTGCCCTTTGTCACGATTGTGTTCATAACTTTTATGGACAGAATTTCTAGGCGCAGCCAAGGTGTTGAGGGGATCTGTTTTGGTGGCCTTAGGATTGCGTCTCTGCTTTTTGCAGATGATGTGGTATTATTGGCTTCATCAGATCATGATCTACAGCTTTCGATGGAGTGGTTCGCAGCCGAATGTGATGCGGCCGGGATGAAGATCAGTTCCTCCAAATCCGAGGCCATGGTCTTGAGCCGGAACAGGGTAGAGTGCCCTCTCCAGGTCAGGGAGGAGGTCCTACTGCAAGTGGAGGAGTTTAAGTATCTTGGGGTCTTGTTCACGAATGAGGGAAAAATGGAGCGTGAGATCGATAGGCGGATAGGTGCAGCGTCAGCAGTGAAGCAGGCGCTGTACAGGTCTGTTGTGGTGAAGAGAGAGCTGAGTCAAAAGGCGAAGCTCTCAATTTACCGATCGATCTACGTTCCTACCGTCATCTATGGTCACAAGCTTTGGGTTGTGACCGAAAGAATGAGATCTAGGATACAAGCGGCCGAAATGAGTTTTCTCTGCAGGGTGTCTGGGCTCTCCCTTAGAGATAGGGTGAGAAGCTCGATCATCCAGGAGAGACTCAGAGTAGAGTCGCTGCTTCTCCATGTCGAGAGGAGCCAGTTGCGGTGGCTTGGGCATCTGTTTAGGATGCCTTCTGGACGCCTCTCTGGTGAGGTGTTCTGGACACGTCCCACCGGAAGGAGGCCCAGAGGAAGACCCAGGACACGCTGGAGGGACTATGTTTCTTGACTGGCCTGGGAACGCCTCGGGATTCCCCCGGAAGAGCTGGCCCAAGTGGCTGGGGAGAGGGAAGTCTGGGCCTCCCTACTTAGGCTGCTACCCCCGCGACCCGACCCCGGATAAGCGGAAGAGAATGGATGGATGGATGGATGGATGGATGGATGGATGTATATATGTTTATGTATGTATATATGTATATTTATGTATAAATGTATATATGTATATGTATATGTATGTGTGTATAAACATATATATATGTATATATACATATATATACATATATATGTATATATGTGTGTATAAAAATATATATATGTATATATACATATATATATATATGTACATATATATATATGTGTGTATAAACATATATATGTATAT
>NC_056510.1:47188303-47195301 GCF_014905685.2 Nematolebias whitei | reverse complement strand
TTTTGTTTTTTTGAATGTCCAGAGGACCAGATTTAAGTTTTTTAGATTTTTCTACCTGGATTATTGAGCATGCATCAGGATACAGTCAGAACCCATCCCTCCACATGTAGGTGGAAGGAGGCCACCCTCTCATTCACCAGGGTGAACCCCAACACACAGGCACCAAGATGGGGGGCAATAAGTATGCCCACTCCTGCTCAGCACCTCTGACCAGGGGCAACTCCAGAGTGAAAGAGTGTCCAGCCCATCCATCCATCCGTTATCTTTACCCGTTTGTTCCATTTTGGGTCACGGGGGTCGCTGGTGCCCATGTCCAGCAATCACTGTGCGAGAGGCGGGGTACACCCTGGACAGGTCGCAAGTCCATCGCAGGGCCACATAGAGACAAACGAGACAAACAACCATTCACTCTCTCACTCACACCTAGGGACAATTTAGTGTTACCAATCAGCCTAACATGCATGTTTTTGGTCTGTGGGAGGAAACCGGAGTACCCGGAGATAACCCACGCATGCACGGAGAGAACATGCAAACTCCACCCAGAAAGGCCCCTGGACCGGGGTTTGAACCAGGGACCTTCTCGCTGAGAGGCAGCAGCTCTACCAGTTGCGCCACCGTGCTGCCCGAGTGTCCAGCCCCTCTCAAGGAAACTGGTTCCAGAGCCATGCGTAGAGGTGAGTCCGACTATTTCTAGCCGGAACCTCTCAACTTCACACACCAGCTCAGGCTCCTTCCCCACCAGTGAGGTGACATTCCACGTCTCAATAGCCAGCTTCTGTAGCCGAGGATCAGACCGCCAGGGTCCCCGCCCTCGGCCACCACCCATCCCACATTGCACACGACCCCTTTGGCCCCTCCCACAGGTGGTGAGCCCATGGGAATGGGGACCCACGTCTCCTCTTCAGGCTGTGCCTGGCTGAGCTCCATGGGTAAAAGCCCAGTCACCAGGCGCTCGCCCGCATGCCCCACCTCCAGGCCTGGCTCCAGAGTGGGGCCCTGGTGACCCACGTCCGGGCGAGGGAACATCAAGTCCATTTATTTTACTCATCATAGGGGTCTTTGGACTGCACTTTGTCTGGCCCCTCCCCTAGGACCTGTCTGCCTTGGGTTACCCTACTAGGGGAGTAAAGCCCCTGAAAGCATAGCTCCTAGGATCATTGGGACACTCAAACCCCTCCACCAAAGTAAGGTGGCATCCCAGGGAGGGGCATCTTCCTTTGTTAACTGGTAAAATGGTCATGTTTTGGTCCTGGCTTAGTGATGTTGTAGCTTTTTTCTTTGTGGTGTGAGATTTAGAGGAAGCGGCTTGGCACTGGAGAGGGTTGCTGATATTTTCATTCTGAGTTGTTCTGCCTCCGTTTCTGCCAATTTGTTGTTCCTAATCGCATATTCAGTGGCGGTTATCAATTCCACAGCAGGTATTTCTTGTGGAGAGAGGGCAAAATTCAGTCCTTTTGTCAGCACATCTTTCTCAGGCTGTGACAAGATACTGTCTGACAAATTTCTGACTCACTGGTCCTGAATATTTGTTTTAGTGACATCCTCTTGATCTTGACTGGTGGTTTGAGATGAGGAAACAGCTCTGTTGTAACCATCTTAACACCAACAAAACTCGTTTGTTCCACTTTGGAGTAAGCTGTTGGGGGAAGAATCAGTTTTGTGTTGCATGTTTCCTTGACTGATGATGCCTTCCGGATCAAAGGCGAAACGTTTCAGCACAAGAAAAGAAACTGTTCAGATGACCTGACTGAAAAATGTTGGATTGTATACCTGGATTATTGAGCATGGACTTTGTAACTCTCTGTTTTAATTTAAAAAAAACATACATTTCTGATGTTCCTTGCTCTTCTGATGCTATGATAACTGGGCTTTTTCAACAAAACAAGAGAGTTCTTACACATATGCATGTGCATATTATATTTTCCCTAATTTGTGTATTCTGCATTTTTTTTAATTTATTTCACAGATGCATTTTTCTGTACAATTAGAACATGCTACTGGATGTCTCAAATTCTCCCCCGGGATTAATGAAGTACCAAACAACCGACCGACTGTTCGTCCATCCGTCTGTCTGTCCATCCATCTGTCAAGACAAAATAACTTAATAAATTCAATAAATTCAATTAAATTTTTGAATTGAATTGAATAACAGTCACCATTTAATACAGCTGTTTTAAGAACTCACCTGTTTAGAAAAATCAAATGCACTTTCCTGATCACTCTGTGTTTCACTACAAACAAATTTTCTTTAATGGCTCAAAAGCCCACAAACTCACATCCTATCATCCACGTGTCCATTCAGTGTTTGACCCAAACATCCTTCGGGACACGAGGACAGATCTGATCAGTGGTTCATCCTCAGTGTCACATCCAAGTCCCTGTGTTTGGGCTAACATTGGATCAAGGTGTCCAAACTACTGTGTAGCCAGTCAGAGAAAACAGGGTATCAGACAAAATGAAACAACAAGCTGAGGAATGCCTGTGAAGTCTCACTGGTGGTAAAGCCCCACATCTGGTAAAGATATGACACTGGAAGGCCAAAGGTCAATGACTGTTTTAAGCCCTAAGCAAGGACATGGTTATTACTTTCAAACAGGAAGCAAGCATGTTATGGATGCTTGTTAAAACCCATGATTGAGTTAAAAAATATGGAGAGAAAAGAAACAAAGAGAGCTGGAAAGACAGGATGACTGGAGGTTCAGATACCAAAACAGGCAAACAAGACTTTATATAGACTTTAGACAGCTCATGAGAATTTGTGGTGAACAATGAGAGAAACAAACCCTCTCTAGGCTGGGTTTTAGAGCTACAAGCACTCAGCTGAACAGATGAGAGAAAAGTCGGGTTGAAGTGAAACAAAGTTGTCTGAGGGGAACAAAGGAAACAAAAAATGCAGCCAAATTTTTAGAAAGATCAGCTATAAACAGGCTGAAATAAAGGAACTGTTTCTGTCTTTAAGGACTGCATCTCGAAGTAAAAGCTTCAAAAACACAAAACTCAAACGATGATTGCGTAAGAGCAATTACAAGTATCAAAATTTCAACCTATCTCACTTTTAAATACTGATGTAAAAATGTGATTGGCCACGGCAAAATCCAGAAACAAGTCTCCCCTGGGTCATTTTGAGTTATTTACAGAATCTGAAAGTGTGGGTTCTAAGCTATCCGATGATGTCAAATATATGACAATCCAAAAAAAAAAAAAAAAAAACCTGAAGATATGGCCATTTCAATGTTGGCAATCTGCAAATAAGATTAGGGAGAAAACTGGCCTCAAAGTTTCAGAAGAATGTCCCCATTCCTCAAGCGTTACCTGGGGGTGTTAACAATTGCTGTTCATTTACATTAATTTGCTTTAACCCCATCCCCCAACACTGACTGTCAACACAGACTCTGCCTTGGAAGGTGTGCAGACCTTCAGCTTTGCTGGCAAAATTCCTTTTGATCTTTTGAAAAAAAATAACAAAAAACATTAATACAAAGAATTGTATTTTATGTTATTAAAACATGTTTTACACATTTATAAGTCAAAGTCAAATTTATTGTCAAAACTGCAATATGTACAGGGCATACACAGGATTGACTTTACATTACTCTCAGACCCCTGGTGCAACAATAACTATTAAACATTAAAACATTTAATAAACATTAGCATAAAAGGAAATAATAAAAGTATGATACTGTCCTAAATTGTAGTATAGCAGTATAAATATATATAAAAAAAGTATATCTATAAAATAAAATGAAGGTCCTGACATTGACATTTGTAGTAAAGTTACAAAGCAGCATATGAAGTGAATGTACACAGAATATGTTTGAGGTCTTGATATTGGAATAGAGGTAAAGTGACATATGCAATAAGGCTAGTAAAATATATATATATATATATATCAACAGTAGTGCGAATATAAACAGTATATCTCACAAATAATGTTGATTGTTGTGTCACAATAGTTACTTTTACAGCTCACCCCAAAAAAGATGAGTCACAACTAAGGAGGACACGGAAACTGATTCAACTGGGTTCAAACATATTTTTATTAGTTATGGCCGGTGTTAAACGCTTTATAAAGTTGATGACAGTGGAGAAGTTTGTATAAATATCTGAAGATGTTGAGTAAACTCAGGAGATGCTTATATTGCATCTGATGAGGTTAGAAAGGGGAAAACCAAAAGAATATGCACTGTAATAAATCCAACTTCGTTTTTTTGGGATGAAAAACTATTTTCAGTTGAAAAAACTTGAAAAACTAAGTGTGACATTTTGGAACAATAATTTAAGTTGTTCCGAAAAACCAAGGCAGTTGTAATCCTAAACATCATTTTGTGAGTTGTCAGTACGTATATCTCTAAGTTGTAGGTCATTGCAACAGGAGAAAGTTCTGCTAACTTTCATGCTTTTGTTGTAAAATGCGGGAAAGCGAACTTTTGCAGTTGGCTTTTGAATTCAAGACTGCAGTGTGCTACTTGGACACGGAGCTTGCAGAGGTAACTTATACTCTTATTTAAATAATTTAAATAGTGTTGGAATCTCTTTTAAGAATAAATAATTGTATATTAGGGTAAACACATCCCTAATATACAATTATTGGGGGGAATTATTACTGGAAACCTATGATTGCTAAGTCACTTTTTTTAGCTAACCAGGTTGTAACATTACATGTGCACATTTATGAATGAACCGTTGAACCATTTCTGGGAGGACTCCCAGATAACCTGGTACCGAGTCAAGAAGCTGGGCCAGTATGGTTCACAAAACCAACACAGGCCATAGCTCTTTTCTCAACCGATGAAGTCGACCAAGGGCCTCAAACCTATGGTGTCTTACCCAAAGACAGGTCCGACGACTCAGAAAGGGATTCGTTGGAGCTCCCCAAGGAGCAAGAACCCTTATCAGTCTCATCACAGATTGATCAGGTGGTCTCCCAAGCCGACGCTCTGACATCTGATGAAGAAAGAGACAAACTTAGCCAAGTTCTTTTAAAATATGAAAAGTCCTTTTCAACTGACTCAACAGATTGTGGGTTGACCTCACTCCACACAGTGAGAATCCCAACCCCACCTAACGCACCGCCAACATTTGTCAGACAATACAAGATCCCTCTGGCAGCACACCAGCCTGTCCAGGAGATCATTGATGACCTATTGGTCAAAGGTATAATCAGACAATGTAATAGCACCTACTCTGCGCCTTTATGGCCAGTTTTAAAACCAAATGGTAAGTGGAGACTTACCATAGACTACAGAAAGCTAAATAAACAAGTACCCTTATCCAGGTGGCCAATGACTCAGCTCCATCGGGAACTGCCAAAGGTCACCGATGGTAAGTACTTCTCTACCCTCGACGTCGCCTCTGGTTTTTGGATCATCCCTGTGCGCGCCGAGGACCAACACAAACTAGCTTTCACTTTTGGCAGCCGACAATACACCTTTACCAGGTGTCCCTTTGGCTACGCTAACTCACCTGCAGAGTTCAACATCTTTTTGAACAAAGCATGTCCAGACGCCCACGAGCGTGGGACACTGATCTACGTGGACGACATCCTTTTGAGGCAGCCAACACTGGACTCTCATTTGGCTGAGATCGACCACGTCCTAAATCAGCTAACAACTGCTGGTGCTAAAATCTCACTGTCGAAATGCCAGTGGTGCAGAACCAAGGTGGACTACGTTGGCCTCCTAGTAGGTCCAGACGGAATACAACCACAATTGACTCGCACCCAAGGCCTAGACAACCTCAAAGTCCCAACCAATCTCAAAGAACTACAGAGTTTTCTGGGAGTGTGTAATTACTCTCGCCAGTTCATAGAGCATTATGCGGATCTCGCAAAACCACTGACTGAACTCTTAAAGAAAGACGTTCCTTTGGTCTGGACTGATACACAGCAGCAGGCAATGAACGCTCTTAAAGACAGGCTCAAGTTAGCCCCATGTCTAGTCTACCCAGACTACAACAAAGAGTTCTACTTGGAAGTGGGCTTCTCAACTCACTGCATGAGTGCAGGTCTGTACCAAATACACGACAAAGACAAGCGTGTTGTGGCCTACGCCAGCAAAACAATGGCAGGCCCTGAATTAAGGTATTCAGACTGTGAGAAGGCTCTATTGACCACTGTGTGGTTAGTGAAACATTTATCCTGCTATATTGGTGGACAGAGGATTATTGTTGAGACACAACACCAGCCAGTAACGTTTCTAAACAGCCAACGCATCAGAGATGGTGTGGTGACAAACTCACGTGTAGCCACATGGCTTATGGCACTTCAAAGTTTTAACCTAGACATCCGCTATGGTCAAAATAAGAAGTCACACTTGGGCACTGATTTGGCAATCTGCCAAGAATGTACACAGGATGTACCAGCCACCCAACAGCCGGTTGTGAGTAAACCCTCAGCTGCTGAGGACCCAAATCACCACTTCTTTGATAGCAATATCTGTAAAGATATGGCGACAATGTACGTGGATGGATGCTCATTCCACCACAAGACAATCTGCAAAGCAGGTGTTGGAGGAGTACTCCTCCAGGACCAAGAACAGGTCACATTTGGCTATAAATTAGGCTCTCAGTCTTCTCAGTATGCTGAGATAGCAGCAATCCTAATAGCCCTATGGATGGCGGTGGAACGCTCCATCCAGACGCTGGTCATCTGCACTGACTCTAACTATGCTCGACTCAGTTTCTTGTGTCATCTCGCTCTATGGAAACAGAACAGTTTTCTCACAAGCAACAAAAAGGTGGTAAAACACAAAGAGCTTTTCATGACATGTGATCACTTAGTGACATCACATGATCTACAGATCTTCTGGAAGAAAGTTCTAGGACACTCCAGAGTCCCAGGCGATGACAAGCACTACAATGACCTTGCAGACTCCCTAGCCAAGGAAGGAGCCGTTGACGGACCCGCGTGGTCCTTTGACCCCTCCTGGCTACTCAACACTCAGTCGTCACAATCTACAACTGAGGTAATGGCAGTCACACGTGCACAAGCTGCAGCTAAA
>NC_056510.1:47180930-47188203 GCF_014905685.2 Nematolebias whitei | reverse complement strand
AAAATCACTAATACTGTTTCACAGTATTAGTGATTTTTAATCCTCATTCAAAGTAGAAATCAAATTGGAATGTGTTATGGAGTAATTCATGCATTTTCTGATCTTCTGTCTGAAATGAGCAAGTTGTGATGTCGGTCAAATGTCGGAGTCAAACGCAAAACAAGTTGTTGGAACGAACTGTCATGTTTTTAAATCCTCTCAGACGTAATATAGAGAAGCTGTCACCTGTTTTCCCCCAACTTGTCTAAACATTTCTCTCGTCTGTCTCTAAAACATTTCCAGTCTGTTCCACAACATTTTTCTGTTTTTCTGACTTCTAGTGACCTCTTACGTCACAAAAACACACCCCTGATTAGCTATTTCAGCCAATCAGGAACTTCCCAAATGAACCGGAAATAGAACTCTTTAAATGTCGGCACTTCCTAGTTCAAACCTGTTCGTTCAGTCGTGTGGAGAGTCGTGTTGGAGCTAGTGCAGTCGAGTTCGGTTCGGAGAGAGTACCGAACAGAGAAGTGCTGGAGAGAACAGGAGTTCCAGACATGATCCGGAATTCTTCCGAGTCTTGTGGGAATTATGACATCTTCCACATCTGAGTGGAACTCTGACGGACTTACTCCTCTTGTGAGTCCACCGAGAGGTGAACCTGTGTCGAACAAGTAGCGTCACTACTTCGGATGATTCACAGCTGTTCCTACGGAGACGCTGAAAGGGTGCGTTAAATGGAACTCCGTACCAGTGGAGACATCTCCTCCAGGTAAAGAGTCGATTTACATAACCTAAGTGTACCGAGGAGGAAGCTGGGATCTTAACGGAGAGTGCCGTCCTGATACTGACACATTTCCCTCATCCATCTTTTCCTCTCCATTTAACCTTCATTTCCATCTTTAAACTCTTCTATCTGCCAGAAATCATTCCAGATATTTTCAGAAATGTCTGTTGTGAAGCAACGGAAAACCATGGCCGTATGGTTTTCCTGTTTGTAAAGCTGATTAATTAAGCTGTTGTTGTTTTCAATTTTGCCAAATTAATGTAAATGTTTGATGTTAAAATTTGATTCTGTTAATAAATGACCATGGGGTGATGGGTCAAAGAAAATTAACGCCTCACGTTACATTTTATTAAATTCAATGCACGATATTATTCAGTCCAGAAAAATAAATGAATCCGTTTAATTTATGAATATATCACAGTATATGTTCATCTACAGATCCAAGGATCCCACACCAACGATGCTGTTCTGTCTCTGTGGACAGATAAATCAGCAATTAACCGAGCTTTCTATGAAACCTTGGTTCACAAACACGTGGGTCTAGAACTAATTAAAAAAGCGTTCCGCTTTCCATTAGTTCCCAATAGTTCACAGGTAATGACCGCTGAAGGAGTCATTAACCTAAAACTGAACTGGAACCAACGAGAACTGGTTCACCCGTTTCTCGTGATCCAAAACTTACCACATGCAACCTACATAGGCTCTGACATTTTGGTAAGGTTGGGTGTCCATGTGGACACCATCAACAAGGTGCTGTGGTCCCTAAAACCAGCCACAAAGGATCCTCCTGTGCTAGACACAGCAAATCTTAAGGCTGGGCGGACCATTCCAGAGGCCTGCCAGGTTGCTAGCAACCAAACCACCACAGTACCACCTCAGGTGATTAACCTAATGGTGCGAATCCACATCATAGCTGGACAAGCTCTTAGCCATAAACAGGCATATTTTCAACCTTCTCCTACGTTTTTCAACTTGGGACTGTCCGTGGAAGCCACGAACCAAGTGAGCCTTGACTCTAGGACCACATCTGTTGCTGTGTGTAACACAGGCACGGATGAGGTGATGATCCCAAAAAACACTATGCTAGGATGGTTGATTTCCACTGATTTTCATGATTTTGAACTAGGCATTCCATTTCTGGGAGGACTCCCAGATAACCTGGTACCGAGTCAAGAAACTGGGCCAGTATGGTTCACAAAACCAACACAGGCCATAGCTCTTTTCTCAACCGCTGATGTCGACCAAGGACCTCAAACCTATGGTGCCTTACCCATAGACAGGTCCGACGACTCAGAAAGGGATTCGTTGGAGCTCCCCAAGGAGCAAGAACCCTTATCAGTCTCATCACAGATTGAACAGGTGGTCGTCCAAGCCGACGCTCTGACATCTGATGAAGAAAGAGACAGACTTCGCCAAGTTCTTTTAAAATATGAAAAGTCATTTTCAACTGACCCAGACATCGTCCAACTTCAGAAGTTGGATCCTGCAATTAACTCGATGATACTGTATCTGACTGACCCAGACAAATACACTCCATCGAAAGGCGAACTGGATTCCAATCCAGACCTTAAAGTCCTCTTTCAGCTGCGCAAACAGTTAAAACTACTCAAGGACAGCCTAACTTTAGCTCATGGAGCAACGTCCTCACCCGTGTTCGCGGTCTCCCATGACCAAAGGGGGGTGACGCCAGTTAGGGTAATGTTACCAGACGCGATAACGTGATCAAATCTGACATTCAGAGTGAGTGACGCACCGAAACGTCGTTTTCTAGTTGCTTAATCACTACTTTTGTCAATGTTGAAACGTTGTTTTACTGGTTGCTTAGTCACTGTTTTTGTCGATGTTGAGACATCGTTTAATTGGTTTTTGGTATTGTTTCTGAACACCCCAAGCAAGAATGAATTTTGTGTGTAGTTAAGTTAGAGACTAAGAGGCCTTTAACTATGCCAACATGCAGTTCACTCGTTAAAATGTAATCTTTGCGGAGTCAATGTAGATTAATGCTACCTTAAGTACCATAATCTACATTGGGCTCACAACGCTTAAGCCGAACCTACTCGAACAATTCTATTCGGGGGGATAGCTAATTCTTTTTGATGAGTCTCGCCATAGACTCCAAAAACATTTATGGGGAAACCAAACACCCAATCTCAAGTCGTTCGTCTAAAAGACAACAGACAATTGAACCAAACTATATTTTGCCATGTAAAGCTAACTTAAACCAAGTTAGGAATGGAAAAATAGTTTGGAATGCCCTTCTATAGGTATAAATCCCTATAACTACCCTTTTCAGCATGTTCCACCCTTTAACTAGTAGCTGTAGCTGTTCCCAATCATAATAGCTTACACACCAGGTGCATATAGGTTAAGGCCTTATGTAAAATCCCCTTCATAAGCCCACCTTAAACCACATAATTGCATGACACATTTGAACCAGAACGGCACCGACTGGACGTCACCCAGCGACGACCTTCGCTGGAGGAGACCTGCAATCCTGACGTTGGTCTCCACTCTTCATCCAGTGGCCGCATCTTCAGTTCAATCCAAGGGAACCCCTCTGTATGCTGATCAATCAACACCTCCATTCGTTATGGATTTACCATTGTGGATTATATGACTTTTTCCAATGGATTACAGACTTTGTTTCCAAGGGGTTAAAGCATTGCTACAATGGAATTACCAACAACATTATGGAATTACCAACAACACAATGGAATTACCAAAAACATTGTGGGATTACCTCCTTTGACTTTTGTTTTCCTTGCTGGATTACATCAAGCTCAAGGACATTCGAAGGCGTAAGTTCATGTTGGAATTCATCCCCATGGACAGGCAATGATTTCCAAAGGGGGGACTGTAGTGAACTAAGCCTCAGGTCAAATCTGGCCCTGAGGGCCTTCCTGGGACAAGAACTGTTATTTCATTGATTTGAGTCCAGAAACACAAAATTAAGTTCATCCAGAGGCTTTCTAAGTGTCCTGCACTGATCAATTGAAAGAACACTCTCTTTTTTATTATCATTACTATTTTACAATATCTTGATAATCAAAAGTGTGTTTAGTTCAAACCATTTTAAATGTTGAAGTGAACTACTCATTTTAAATCAACTGTGAAACAGTATTAATGATTTTTAACCCTCATTCAAAGTAGAAATCAAGTTAGATGTCTGTTACAAGAGTAATGATGCATTTTTGATTCTCTGTCTGAAATGAGAAGGAGTAAGTCGGTCAGAAGTCAAGTTTCGGTCAAAAACATGTTTACTGGAAAGAAATGTCATGTTTATCTCTATCAGACAGATAGAAGGAAGACTGGCACCAAAAAGTCTCATTTCTTCAAAACATCTTTCTGTCTGTTCTTAAAACAATCTACTCTTTCTCCTTGACTTTTAATAACCTCTTACATCACTAAGACCACACCCCTGTTGGTTCTATCAGCCAATCAGGAAGTTCTCAGATGAACCGGAAGTGACCTCTTTAAAAGGGTCAACACTTCCTAGTTCCAAGTAGAACGCAGAATGTAGAACGCAGAACAAAGTTCTAGAAGAAAGAACACTCTCTTTTTTATTATCATTACTATTTTACAATGTCTTGATAATCAAAAGTGTGTTTAGTGCAAATCATTTTTAAATGTTGAAGTGAACTACTTATTTTAAATCAACTGTGAAACAGTATTAATGATTTTTAATCCTCATTCAAAGTAGAAATCTAGTTAATGTATGTTACAGAGTAATTATTCATTTTCTTGATCTTCTGTCTGAAATGAGCAGGTTGTGATGTCGGTCAAGAGTCGGAGACAAACGCAAACAAGTTTGTTGGAACGAACTGTCATGTTTTTAAATCCTCTCAGACATAAATAGAGAAGCTGGCACCTGTTTTCTCCCATCTCGCCTAAACATTTCTCTGTCTGTTCCAAAACATCTCATTGTTTTTCTGACTTCTAGTGACCTCTTAAGTCACTAAAACCACACCCCTGATTGGCTCTTTCAGCCAATCAGGACTTCCCAAATGAACCAGAAACAGAACTCTTTAAATGTTGACACTTCCTAGTTCCAAGAAGAGCAGTTCAGTTCGAAGAGCAGTTCAGTTCGGAGTGCAGTTCAGTTCAGAGAGCAGAACCGAACAGAAAAGTTGCTGGAGAGAACAAGAAGTTCCAGACATGATTCGAAGTTCTTCCGAGTCTCGTGGGGATTATGGAATCTTCCACATCTGAGTGGAACCTCTGACGGACTCACAACTCATGTGAGTCCACCCGTGAGGTGAGCGTGCTGTTGAACGAAGTACCGTCACTACTCCGGACGGTTCTCTGCTATCCTTACGGAGACGCTGAAAGGTGGCTTGAAGTGGAACTTTACGCCAGAACTGACATATCTTCAGAAAGGTAAAAAGTCGATCTTCAACTGCGAAGTGTACCATGTGTTAAGCTGGGTTCGGATGGAGGGTGCCGTTCTTCGTCGACACATTTTCCCTCACACATCTTTTCTCTCCATCTAAACTCCCTCATTTCCCATCTTTAAAACTCTTCTATCTTGCCAGTAAATCATCCAGATATTTTCATAAATGTCTGTTGTAATTAAGCTGTGTTATTGCTTCAATCAGAATAATCACATGTACAATGTTTGATGTTAAACTTTGATTCTGTTAATAAATGACCGCATTCATTTTGATGGGTCAAAGAAACTTAACGTCTCACGTCACTGATCTCTGTCACATATCTGTCAAGTAGCTCGAAAAAGAGAGAACCCGTTTAAATTAAGTATAATATCAGGTACTTGAACTAGTCCAGATATTATAACGTGTAGTGGAGCTCCGAAGCTAATCGAAGCTAACCGACCTATCTCACTACAAGAGGTACGCTCATAATGATCCAAATAAGCGACATCGGCGACAGAAAAACAAAGATCCAGGAGCTGTCGCCGGTCATACACCAGCAGCTAATTTATGTCCCAGATAAAAAATGAACAAAACACAAATAATCTGAACACCATCAGCAGAGGTGGATTGCAAGCCATGTACACGGGTGCCATCTTACCGGAAGTATTGATATTATATTGGTTGATTGATTGATTATATTGAAATATTGATACTTGAAAGTGAGTGCTTAGTGTATATTTAGTTTATGTTTTTCTTAGTTCACATCTTAGATGTTATTACTGTTTTTCTTCTCCGCTTGGAACTATTTTCATAATAGTTTCATTTATTTTGTTAACAAACATGCTCCTTTTCGTCAGTTCAGAATAAAGGGACGAGACAGCCCCTGGTTTACTCCAGAGCTAGCTGACCTCCTGCACAGGAGAGATCATCTTTGGGCCACAGCGAGAAAATCTGACTCAGACACTGATTGGTTGAGTTTTTGACAGATTAGGAATAAATGTACAACTGCTGTCAAAGCAGCAAAACGCAACTATTTCTTATCTCAGACCTCCAAAAATCTAAATGACCCTAACAGATTCTGGAAAACCATCAAATCTCTCTCAGGCACCCCCCAATCATCTGACCTCTCATCACAACTTCTCGTTAACTCTGTTCCTGTGTCAAATAAGTACGAGATCCTGAACTGTCTCAACAAACATTTTGTTGCTTCTAGTTCTTTATTTGACACAGTTACTAACAGAAAATCAGCCATTTCCCCTAATAACCAAACTTCTACAAATCAAATCCCTCCTACAAGTCAATCCTCAGTTAATCACACCTTCTCTTTTTCTCCATTCTCAGTCAGTGAGGTCAATAAACTGTTAAAAGATCTTGACCCTAAAAAATCTGCAGGTCCAGATGAACTTCCACCTTACTTCTTAAGGCTGGCTGCTCATATCATCACAGTCCCTGTGACCCACATCTTCAATCTCTCCATAAGACAAAACTCCATCCCAGGCACTTGGAAAACAGCCTTTGTTCTTCCTTTGCTGAAGGGAGGTGACCCCACCTCACTGAACAACTATCGACCAATCTCTAAACTCTGTATTTTAGCCAAGGTTCTAGAAAAACTGATAAACTCTCAAATCAAAAATTACCTGGACTCATTTAACATCTTACCTCCACATCAATCTGGTTTCAGGAAACAACACATCATAACCACTGCTTCACTGAAGGTTCTTAATGACGTTGTTGAAGCACTGGATGCTAAGGATTATTGTGCTGCACTTTTCTTAGACCTGTCTAAAGCTTTTGACACTGTGGATCATAACATCTTGTGTCATAAACTCTCAGAAATCGGTTTCTCAGAACACACCATTGGTTGGTTCTCTAACTATCTTTCAGACCGGAGGCAATGTGTTCAACATAATGGTACTTCCTCCAGTTATTTAACAGTCAACAATGGTGTACCACAAGGCTCAGTTTTAGGACCCACCCTCTTTACAATCTACATACATAATGTAGGTCAGAGCATCCCTGATGCATCCATACATTTCTATGCTGATGACACAGTTGTTTACTGTCGAGCTAAAACTGTTGCTAAGGCTTTCCAGCTTTTGAAATCTGCATTCAACATCATCCAGACTGATTTGTT
>NC_056510.1:47178736-47180830 GCF_014905685.2 Nematolebias whitei | reverse complement strand
GTCCCCATTGAGTTTGTTGAGTCCTATAAATATTTGGGTATCTTGGTCGACTCACATCTCTCTTTTAAGCTCCATGTGGAAAACTTGGTAAAGAAACTGAAAGTTAAACTGGGTTTCTTTTTCAGAAACAGATCCTGTCTAATCCTGAATGCTAGAAAACACCTTGTATCTGTGACTTTCCTTCCCTCAATTGATTATGGTGACATTATTTACATGAACGCTCCTGCAAGAACCCTGCAGATGTTGGATGCTGCAGATGTTGGATGCTGCAGATGTTGGATGCTGTCTATCATGGTGCACTAAGATTCATAACTGGCTGTGATTATCGTACCCACCACTGCACCCAGTATTCATTGGTTAACTGGTCACCATTAACTTCACGCAGACTCTCTCACTGGTACATTTTTATCTTTAATTCACTTCTTGGTCTGTTGCCTTCATACATCTCCTCCTACATGTCTCTGTGTGAGTGCAGCTACAGCGTGCGCTCTCAGGACATTATTACCTGCAGTGTTCCCTCAATGAGGACTGAACTAGACAAAAGGACCTTCTCCTACTCCGCTCCTGTTTGCTGGAATATCTTACAAAAACATCTGAAGCTCTCGACCTTTGACCTCTCTAAGTGGCTTTAAGAATCTGTTGGACACCTGGCAGGGTCCAATGCAGACATGTTCCTGTTTTTAGTTTTCTACATTCACCTTAGAATCTAGCTGTTTTTTTGTTGTTGTTTTTTTTTGTTACCTTTTCCTTTTAGCCATCCTATTTGTAAAATAAATAAATAAATAAATAAATAAAAAAACCTGTAGTATGACTTTTTATAACTGTTTATTGTTGTTGCTGTTGTCCATTGTTGTCATCTTTCTTTGTTGAAATCAGGTCTCTCTTGTAAATGAGTCATCGAGGCTCAATGGGATTTACCTGTATAAATAAAGGTTGATTGATTGATTGATTGATTCTTTTACATTTTATTGTTGGATGTAACTGGGACCCTGTGTACATAATTTCACTCCACCACATGTACCACTTGAGGTACGAATGACAATAAAGAAACTCTGACTCTGAAAGGAAATTTGAATATAGTACTGAGGACAGCTTGCTGGGCCAACTTTGGCCCGCGGGCCCACTTTGGGCACTTCTAAATATTTCTTCAACAGGAAGCCAAATGTTTGATCTTAAAGGATTTTTTTTTTAAATGTCCGATTTGTTTGACAGCGAAACAGGGAAACATTAACCTTCTAAACTGTATAAAAGTATCACTTCATGACGATTTTATTGATTTAGTTAAGAAAAAATATATTTATGAAGCAAGTACCACTTGATCTCTTAAACTGTGAAAACTAGAAACAGGAAAGTTTGTCTTGACCAATTAACCTCCCTCAGCATTTCACTTGTAATATATATGTGTGGTGATTATTTTTTATTATTATTTCTGTACTTATATAGCGCCTTTCTATCTTATGAAGATACTCAAAGCTCTTTACAACAATCGGTGCCTCATTTAGCCATTCATACAGCTCTATACTAGATCTCTACAAAGCTAATTGAACAAATCATTCTAAAGAGACTAATCAGAGCTTTATCACATTCATACACTGATGGGACACACATCAGAGGCAATGAGGGGTTCAGTGTCTTGCCCAGGGACACTTTGACATGTGACTGCTGGTGGATTCGAACCCCCAACTCTTGCATTAGAGGACGACTGCTCTAACCACTCAGCCACAGCCGCCGTCTAACCAAAGGTTTGTTTCATGGTATTTACTTGTATGAATCCACATGTCAAACATTTGGAATGTCTCCCCTTCATATTCGAGCTCTATGGTGCATCTTCAGACTTGCTTTACTTCTCTCACCTGTACTCTTGTTTATTTTTTCCCTCTTACCACTCACTCCATTGCTCTCTTCATCAATTAACTGCCTCTTTATGTCTCAATCTTGTCTACTCCCCCCACTCATTTGACACTTCTTCCTCTAAATGGCTCTACACATCTCAGCAGGAGAGTAGAGATGCTGAGTGCTGAAAACATAAATCTGGCCTGGTATGAAACAGAAGGTGGCATCCCTCTGCTGGCTGAGAGGTTTTTTTTTTTTTTT
>NC_056510.1:47176444-47178636 GCF_014905685.2 Nematolebias whitei | reverse complement strand
CCTCTTGGATGAGGGGCGAAACGTTTCTTTTTAACAAAAAAAACGAAGTCCAGATGACATGATTCAACCTTTTTTGTTGTTATATACCTGGATGACTGAGAAAACAAACTTTGTGTTTTTGAAACCATTAGTGAAAAGGCCAGACTTCAGGGGTATCTGAGGCAGGCTTGAAACACAAGAGTCAGGGTGGCTTCTGGGTAATACCAGATGGCTAGGCCTCAGACTGACGAAGCCTCTTGGATGAGGGGCGAAACGTTTCTTTTTAACAAAAAAAACGAAGTCCAGATGACATGATTCAACCTTTTTTGTTGTTATATACCTGGATGACTGAGAAAACAAACTTTGTATACTAATCAATAAATCAAGGAAAACGTCAATTCAATTTTACCAATTGTATTAAAAGTCAAGGCAGGAAAAAGTTACAGATTCACAGAGCTGGACTCTCCGGTCTATGACGCGTTCTCCAAAACCCAGAAGAGTCTCGATGTCCCGTGTCATTACTAATTTATAGGGTCCTGGACTCCTCCTTCGCAGAAGGGGAGCTCAACCTATCAGTGTATGAGGGGGCGTGACTAAGTGTGATCTCAGTGGATCTTATGTGGACTGACGTGTTAGGAAATATATGAGGTAGTGCTTCAAAAGCCTTCTACGTGATGTGGCAAGCAGATTAAACTATTTCTTGACTGATACTGAAATCCCAGGGAGACTCTTAAGAGTTGCTGGCCCAGTTTAACCCAGTCAGAACCGGGTCATATTTTCATTATAATCCCGTCTCTGAGCAGATCAAAACCATAGGACCAGTCCAAAAATATCTTAACATAATTAAAGAAAAACATGATCGAGGAGATGAGCGATTTTTTTAAAAATGTTTTCCAGGCAAACCACAGGAGAATGACTAGTGAACTGCTGAAGAATGTTGCATTCTAAGTATCACATAGGTAACAAGATCTCATTTTCTGTCATCTCTTAAACAGTAATAGCTGAATAAAAATGAAATCAAATTAAAATTAAATAGTTTTATATTATTAGTTTAGTGTATGGTAATCATGGGGCAAGTTGAGATGAGAATCACTTCAAGTCAGAAAAAGAAATGTCTTAAAAAGTTAAATCTGGTCCTCTGGATGTTAGAAAAACAAAAAAAAATTTGTAGAAACGTTTCGTCTTTCATCCGAAAGACTTCTTCAGTCTGAGGTGCTGTTTTCAGCTCAGTCTCTTAAATAGCACCTTCTCAGAGTGGATCAACCAGTTTTGCTGCTGACAACCAAAACCAGCTGATCACATGCTCAAGAAGGACCATCAGCCTAACAATGGATCATTAGCACCTGATGGCTGTTTACTGTTCACAGAGGGCTGAGTGATACTAGCAATCACAGCATTGTAAGAGGGGGACAGTTGAACCCGGAGGCTCCACCCCTGTTTAATGATGGACGATTTCTTTTCACAAAGATGGCTACTTGTACAATCCTAATGATTTGTTTATTTTTCCAAGGATGCTGAGTTTAAATTTAAAGAGGCTCAAATCAGCACAGAAACCAGTTCATATTTACAATTTACTTTTAAACACTTTGCGATTTATAAGTGTGTTCTGTAAAAGGAAAATGTTATTCAGTGGCAAGAAACTGCCAAGGGATGGTAGAAAGTCTTGTCAAAATGAAATATAAAATATAAATTAAAATTATTTAAAAAAAAAAAACATAAATTATCTACAGGCCCTGTGATGGACTTGCGACCTGTCCAGGATGTCCCCCGCCCCTCGCACAGTGAATGCTGGACATGGGCACCGGCGACCCCCGTGACCCAAAATGGAAGAAGCGGGTAAAAGATAATGGATGGATAAATTATCTACTCTACTGTGTAATCCGTGTAGTTAAATTATGGTGGTCAGGCCAACTAACAATAAAGTTAATGGGTGGAATCAGAGTGTAAGCACATTGATTCTTCAAAGGAAATTTTAATATAGATAGCCCAGATTTCCTTGATGCTTGCTGTCAGCTCTTCTTTCTTGTTTGGTCTGGTGTCCCTCATTTTCCTCTTGAGAAGACCCCATAGATTCTCAATGGGGTTTAGGTCCGACCAGTTGGCTGGCCAGTCAAGCACTGCGGCATCAAACCAGGTTTTGATGCTTTTGGCAGCATTGTTTAGGGGCCAGGTCCTGCTGGAAGATGAACTCTGCATCTCCATACAGATCCTCA
>NC_056510.1:47175460-47176344 GCF_014905685.2 Nematolebias whitei | reverse complement strand
TCCTTGAGCTTGATGTAATCCAGCAAGTAAAACAAAAGTCAAAGGAGATAATCCACAATGTTTTTGGTAATTCCATAATGTTGATGGTAATTCCATAATGTCGTTGGTAATTCCATTGTAGCAATGCTTTAACCCCTTGGAAACAGAGTCTGTAATCCATTGGAAAAAGTCATATAATCCACAACGGTAAATCCACAACGCATGGAGGTGTTGATTGATCAGCATACAGAGGGGTTCCCTTGGATTGAACTGAAGATGCGGCCACTGGACGAGGAGTGGAGACCAACGTCAGGATTGCAGGTCTCCTCCAGCGAAGGTCGTCTCTGGACAACATCCAGTCTGTGCCGTTCTGGTTCAAATGTGTCATGCAATTATGTGGTTTAAGGTGGGCTTATGAAAGGGATTTTACATAAGGCCTTAAACTATATGCACCTGGTGTGTAAGCTATTATGATTGGGAACAGCTACAGCTACTAGTTAAAGGGTGGAACATGCTGAAAAGGGTAGTTATAGGAATTTATACCTATAGAAGAGTGTTCCAAACTATTTCTCCATTCCTAACTTGGTTTAAGTTAGATTTACATGGTAAAATATAGTTTGGTTCAATTGTCTGTTGTCTTTTAGACGAACGACTTGAGATTGGGTGTTTGGTTTCCCCATAAATGTTTTTGGAGTCTATGGCGAGACTCATCAAAAAGAATTAGCTATCCCCTCAAATAGATTGTTCGAGTAGGTTCGGCTTAAGCGTTGTGAGACCAATGTAGATTATCAGAGTCAGAGTCAGAGTCAGAGTTTCTTTATTGTCATTCGCACCTCATGTGGTACATGTGGTGGAGCGAAATTATGTACGCAGGGTCCCAGTTACATCCAACAATAAAATGTCTA